>NC_059365.1:520000-547500 GCF_019703515.2 Myxocyprinus asiaticus | reverse complement strand
TAAAACTCACGTAAAATTTCAGCTGTAAAGTTGTTTAAATTGTCGTTCCCTTTCTGTCACTCACTCGATGTAGTGACACTAGGGGTCGCACTTGGGAGCCCCAAAATCCTCTGATCTTTGAGAAAAGGCCAATGGGAATTGGCAAGTGGAATTTGTATGCCTCTCCCCCCGACATACGGGTATTAAAGTAACTGGCTCGCAACCACTTATTCAGAATTTTTTTCTTCGGAGCCGAGCGGTTGTGTTCAGCGAGCTGAATCCTGTTCCATTCACCTCTGAAAAGCTGTAGGATTTATAGCGCATTACAGCGGTTTCTCCCCCTCGTGCACCGGTGGAGTGCAGAGAATGCCCCTGGGCACTTCAACAGTCTAAAAGAGTATGTATTCTTGCAATAAAAGAGTATATTTTCCCTACTAAACAAGTGGCACTGATGGAGAGCATCTTTTTAATGATGCCTTTCCGTCTGTGTTTATTTCCTGGTTGCGGTCGTTACCTCTCTGCTTCTGATGGCCACGATCGTTGTCTCACGTGCTTGGGTTCTGCCCACATGGAGACAGCGTTCATGGATGGGTCATGTTCTCACTGCGAGAACATGACCATGGCAACATTTTGGTCGCGGCTTTCCTTCGTCAGAGGGAAAGCCACCCCAGCGGCTCCCTGCCTCGGTCCTTCTACCTACAGATATGAGGCCATGTTGGTTAGCACTGGGGGTGATTTGGGGACCCCAATGGGAGCCACTCTGCTGGGTAACCCCCCACGGACCTCCCATTCCCCAGCACGCTTGTTCGCCCCGGTCGAGTTCTGGGATGAGACCACTGGTTCGTCTCAGGGCGAGTTCACGGTCTCATTCGGGGCTCGCGAAGTGGATGAGCCCTCGATAGCAGCATCGGAGAGCTGGCTGGTTCAGTCTGATGCCGAGGACTCGACTGGGCTCCCACCTTCGGGTTGAGCCGGTTTCGTCCCGTGTGTTATCAGGTACGAACAGGTAAGTTTGTGGGACAACTGGCTGGGTATACTGCTTGCATACAGTGCCTTTCCCCTACTGGAGAAAGCGCCTTACCCCCCAGCCGTGTTCACGAGGTCGTGGACCCTGGATGTCCTTCCTCCTTAGCCCTATGGCAGGTGAGTTTGCGGAGAAATTTGATGCCGGCCCAGTACATGTGCTAATAGGCCCTGTACTGGGGTAGGTGCTCCACATGCGCTGGTTGCCTGTATGTAACCCTGTGTGATGTATCTTCCCCATTGGTAAACTCGCGTCTTCCTTGGGCAGAGTTCCCCTCTGCCACCGGTCGCCATGTTTGTAGAGCTCAATCCCCTCTGTGTATGACCTACCATGGGGACTTCTCCACATGCGACACTGCTGACAAGACTCGGTAAGACCATGTGACGTATTTCCACACATTTGCCTCACCTTCAGGCAGGGTGAGGTCTCCGCGGTGTCTTTCCCTTGGGAAAGGACACCCCCTGACGCGGACACTTATGGCCCCCAGCTGAACGATTTCCACTCTTTTTTGGGGAGAAAAAAGAAGAGAAGAGGCCACAGCTGGGGTAGCCTGTCCCCATTTTTGGGCAGTCGACTTGTCCTCGAGGTGCAGGTGACCGTACGATGCTCGTAGGAGCGTTGGGGGAGGTTACGTGACGGCCAGGTGCGCTGGCTACGAGGCACGCAATGGTTTGCCCGTCTCGCACCGCCAGTCCACGTAATACAGTTCAGCTAGTTGTGGCATTTCGTATAGGGACCCCTAGTGTCACTACATCGTCACAATGTCGAGTGAGTGACAGATAGGGAACATCCTGGTTACTTTCGTAACCTCCGTTCCCTGATGGAGGGAACGAGACATTGTGTCCCTCCTGCCACAATGCTGAACTACCCGCTGAAATGGCTGGGACCTTGTCTCAGCTCCTCAGCACAAAACCTGAATGAGTGGTTGCGAGCCAGCTCCTTTTATACACGTATGTCCGGGGGAGTGGCATGCAAATTCCACTCGCCAATTCCCATTGGCCTTTTTACAAAAATCAGAGGTGTTTGGGGCTCCCAAGGGTGACCCCTAGTGTCACTACATCGACACAATGTCTCGTTCCCTCCAACAGGGAATGGAGGTTATGAAAGTAACCAGGACGTTTTAGGGTTTACGTTGTTATATCATCATGGGAACGAAGTTGTAAAATTGGATATAACTTTACACAGAAAATGTTAGTGAGTTATTTTATCACACAAAAATCCAGTGTTGGAAAAGTACTAAATGTCCATACTTAAGTAAAAAGTACAGATACCACACAAATGTATTACTTACGTAAAAGTCATCCATTAAAATACTACTTAAGTTAAAGTAAAAGGTACCTGGTTTTAAAAATACTTAAGCATAAAAAAGTAAAAGTATTCACTATTCATGTTCTTATTTTCAAAGCCATATAAATGAGTCTCATATTGGATACAGTAAATATAAACTTTTATAGTTAGTCTGTTCCCTTTTAATTTTATTCTAGAGACCTAAGATGCAAATTAGCATATGCCATAAGCTCAATGTACAATGCATCTTTTTTTTACTGAAATTATGTTCCTGTACTTTCCATATACAAATAAATAAATAGTTCACTATACAATAAGTAAAGCTGAGCCACAGGTTGATAAGGATTGTCCATTTAATTCAGAAAATAAGCTCATATACAGTAATTCATTGAAATGAACATGAACAGAATATAACTAATTCAAACAATAATATCAGTCATTTTAATATGTATAAATTCAACATATTTACTTATTCTGTCCCTGAGCAATTTTGAGTTGCAGATAACCTTTTAAAAAATATTTAGTACATTACAAGCTCTTAACAATAGGGCCTAACTACGCTGAAGTATTATCTTTAGTACAAAATATAATTATCATAAATACAGTAAATAAATGTAAACACATTCATGTAAATAAATGAATCGAACACGGTGGGGAACAGCAGCATTTAAATAAATATTCAGCAACAAATAAGAAGATGTGAAATAATGCGCGGGGAATTCTGCATGTAACGTAAATTAATCGTTCTTTAATACGGTTCATGTACATGAATCCTCCGAACAAACTGATTCACTAAAATTAATCAACTTCCCAATGCTTCATATGAGAGGACGGTTTAGGAGAAATTCAAATGAATTGTCCAAACGAACCGATTCACTGAAATGAATCAGACTTTCTAAAGTTTCATATGAAAGAGCTGTATCACAGTGAAAAGTATTTGTTTGGCTAAAAATAGTAGCAAAGTAAAAGTAAATGTTGCAACAAATGTACTCAAGAAAGTACACATTATGAAAAAAGCTACTTAAGAACAGTAACAAATTATTTGTACTTAGTAACTTTACACCACTGCTAAAGTCATGTTAACACACATATCGTTTATGTCTTGTGTCTATACTTTTGAAACAGTGAGTATTTTAATGTTTACAGATTATTGACCCCATTGACTTCCATTGTAAGTGTCTCACTGGAACA
Organism: Myxocyprinus asiaticus; assembly: GCF_019703515.2. Taxonomy (NCBI): domain Eukaryota; kingdom Metazoa; phylum Chordata; class Actinopteri; order Cypriniformes; family Catostomidae; genus Myxocyprinus; species Myxocyprinus asiaticus. The sequence continues at coordinate 544,019 of NC_059365.1, read as the reverse complement.
CATATTTGTGCTTTTTTAAAGAAAAGGAGGAACGAGTCAAAATTAATTTCTGTGCTAATCAACATTATGACACAAACGCTGTCGATTGAACTTAACTTGTATTGAAACCCGGAATATTCCTTTCGTCAGGCTCTCAATTATTAAAGTACAATCATCTCTTGGAATTTCTGAAGACAAAAAAAACAGTTACTATCTTAGATGTGACTATTGTTGTTATTGCATTATTGTTCTGAAAACACATTTAGAAACTATAAATAGAAAATATTTAAATTCAAAACTGCCATAATTGTAACTAAAATGAACGATATGTCTTTATGTCCCCAAATGTATTACATAATAATATTTGAACAGATATCTGCTATGTTTATTTTGTACTATAGTAAATTCATGGTAAATTTTGTAAGGGTGGTGATGTGTGAAAAGCCTTCTAATTTATGTCTGAGCTTGGCACAGTGCTGTTTTCTTTGTCAGTGTGGTTTAATGTCGAGCCATTTAATAGGTTTATTTCAGTTCAACTTGATTGTCCCTGGAGGGGAAATAGTTTAGCAGCAATATATGGCTTTAAAGCTACACTATGTAACTTTTGGCCCTCTAGCGGTTGAAGCATAAAACTGCAGGTTACTTGCAGAGGAACATTGTTTTGGTAATTACATGAGTCGGGCTTCGACTCAGCTCATATGTGCAGATGAATCTGTTTGAGGAGTACCGGTGTAACCATGGTTACAGGTGATCATCTTATCATAGCGAATGTCACTCATGACAAAACACGCCCCCTCACCTCAAAAAAATTAATAAAAAATAAATAATGAAAAGAGATATCTGAAAATATGTCTTATGAGCAGGTAAGTAGCATATCTTCCGCTGTTGTTTTGACTTATTGAAAACAGTTGTTTTTAAATAAATAGCGTTACAAAAGTTAGGCAATGATGACATTAGACATAGCGATTGCTAGTCATATATCAGATCAAATCAAACGGGTGAAACTTAGCTAGCAGGCAAAAAGACCAAGGTAGTAACTGGTTTAGAGATTGGCATTGTTACCAGAATAAAACTTTGGAATTTATTTCCATTGTACTTCCTTCCTTCCTGAAATTGAAAGCACTGCAGTACCACAACTCATAATAAAATGCCTCATTAGAGTGGCTAACGCTATCTAGCGAACTACCGCGCTAATAGAGCTACCTGGCTAACTATCGGTCCAATAAAATATCTTACCTGTGGAGCGAGAAAAACTCCATCTCTGGGGCGGGTTTAAGTCCTTTAAGATCTTGGAGTTGTCGCCACCTCTGAAAAGCAAATCTGATGTTGTTTTGTGTTTTATTACGGACTCTGTCGCTTTCCCTTTTTGCTTGAAGAGTCCTCTCGGTTCGATGTTTCTTTATTTTAAACGGGTGATTCCCCAGAGAGTTGCCTTTTTGAATGATCCACGGTCAGTGTCGCTCATTTGTTGTGGCTACAAGCTTTCAGCTTCAAACCACTACCACACCTATCACCGCACATATGCAAGTACTGTAGTAGCTACAACTTCTTTTCTTTATTAACGGACATGCCGTAAACACTCACGGACGAATGACGGAATTTAGTGTCAAGTTCAAACGGGTTCCGTGACACGCTTTTCACGTGCTCTCTCAGTGCTGTGAACTATATAATGGTCTGCACTGCATGGTTGTTAACGTACCCATTCTGCGCTCGTGTTGTGCTGTCCGTTAATCTGTGCTGATAATTGATCCAGGTAGCGGCTAACGCCATTTCATTTGTCTTTGGAAGCGTTTGCTGTTTATGTTTCTTAAAGACAACAGATCCTCAGTTGTATATTAAGCATTAAATTTGCATATCTTGCCTTGTTAAGACTCAATGTAAAGCTCTGTGTTTCAATTTCATTGTCTAATGTATATCAAGAGTCCAAATATTTGAGTCTCAAGAACATAAATGTGACATGAGGTGAACATCTTATGTTCATTTGAGGGGGCAGAAAAGAAAACACAATGTAAAAGGAGATTTTCGTAGAATCTAATGTAAAAAATAAATAAATAACTTCCTTGTGCACCAAACAAACATTTAATTACCTGAGTTCATCTGATATTATAAAACAGTTTATGGTTATCAGAGTTTAAAAATTCAGGTGTCATTTGACTGCAGAATTAAATCTGTAATATATTAATATATGTAATATTTTAGTCATTTCTCTCATCATTGTGTTTTTGTCTTCACAGGATTTCACAAAAGTAACGGACATTTATTAGTTTGCAAAAATCAACATTTTTAGAATTTTGTAAAGATAAATGTCCAATCATTCTTTCAGCCAATCAGACATGCAGTGGAAATGATTGACAAGTTCTGCACCAATCAGGTGTGCCCATCATCTGGGCCATGTTCATGGGAGTAATTAACCTTGTAAACACATTAGAATGAGGGCCGGTGTGTGTGTGTGTGTGTGTGTGTGTGTGTGTGTGTGTGTGTGTGTGTGTGTGTGTGTGTGTGTTCGGCTCTGAATTAAAGTGTTTTCTGTGTCTCTACACTCAATCATGAACTCTGACATGTAAAAATAGACAACGACACTTAGCAAAGAAAACACGTCTGATTTCAGTCTCCTCTTAGAAACACACGTGTAATGTACCACTTCATACGCTCACATGTTTGCTTTCATTTACTGAAATGGAAACAGTCATTAAAAGGAGCATGTTAATGAGCTTAAGGGCACCAACACACTAGGGAAAGCTCCGACTGAGCGTTTGATGCATAGGACTGTGAAAGGTCCGTTTGGAAGGTGTGTACCACAGAGGGAAGATGCGGTCACAAGTAGAGATGACTATTTAAAATATATATCTTTTTGACAATGTACCAGTAAACATTTAAACACTTCTCCCACTGCCCCGACCCGCCAAGGCATGGACTCTACAAGACCTCTGAAGGTGTCCTGTGGTATCTGGCACCAAGACGTTAGCAGCAGATCCTTCAAGTCCTGTAAGCTGTGAGGTGGAGACGCTGTGGATCGGACTTGTTGGTCCAGCACATCCCATAGATGCTCAATCGGACTGAGATTTGGGGAATTTGGAGGCCAGGGCAACACCTTGAACTCTTCATCATGTTCCTCAAACCATTCCTAAACAATGTGTGCAGTGTGGCAGGACGCATTATCCTGCTGAAAGAGACCACTGCCATCAGGGAATACCATTGCCATGAAGGGGTATACATGGTCTGTAAAAGATGTTTAGATAGGTGGCACGTGTCAAATTGACATCTACATGAATGGTCAGACCCAGGGATTTCAGCAGAACATTGTCCAGAGCATCACACTCCCTCCACCGGCTTGTCATCTTCCCACAGTGCTTCCTGGTGCCATCACTTCGCTGCACACGTACACAGCCGTCCACGTGATGTAAAAGAAAACAGGACTCGTTGGTCCAGTTCTGACACTCGCGTTCCCATTGCAGGCACTATCGACGGTGGACAGGGGTCATCGTGGGCACTCTGACCGTTCTGCAGCTACGCAGTCCCATACGCAGCAGGGTGCGATGCACTGTGTCTTGTGTCGCATTCCTCCCGTAACCATCATTAAAAATTTCTGTGACTTGTGCCACAGTAGATCTTCTGTCAGTTCGGACCAGATGGGATAACCTTCGTTGCCCTCGCGCATCGATGAGCCTCGGGTGCCCAGCACCCTGTCGCCGGTTTGTGGTTTGTCTCTCCTCGTACCACTATCGGTAGATACTCACCACTGCTGACCGGGAGCACCCCACAAGCCTTGTTGTTTCAGAGATGCTCTGACCCAGTCATCTAGCCATAACTATTTGTCCCTTGTCAAAGTCGCTCAGATCTTTACTCCTGTCCATTTCTCCTGCACTCAACATGTTGACTACAAGAACTGAATTTTCGCTTACAATCTAATCTACCCAGACCTTGACATGTGGCCTTGTAAGGAGATGATCAACGTTATTCGTTTCACCTGTGAGTGGTCATAATGTTTTGACTCATCAGTATGTGCAGGTTCTTTTTAAACTTTGACAGAACCAATTTTAACTTGGTTCAATAGGCCTGTATTATTTTGACATGCAACAAGTTGCTGAATACACATCCTCACACTTCTAAAGCCTAAGAAATGTCGCATAAAAATGTTAAACTACCATCAGACATGCAACACGTAAGGGATAATGTGCAGTCAGCCGGTTGTTATTGCAAAATAAACTACGACAGGGTGATCAGGTTTTTTATTACCCTGAAGGGGGTTATTTCGCAAAGACAACTGACTAACTGTAAATTATCCCTCTTATTACACGTCTACTAACCAAATAAATAAATAAATGGACATGAAATATTGATTTGCAATGAAATTATGTTATTTTGTGAGAAGAAAGAAAATCACTGAACAGCTGAATTCCACCTCCGTTTTGCGTCATTGTTCTGTTGGTGGTTATTTTGTAAATAATGAATGTCTGACTGCTCATTATCCAGCTTATTATAAGACTACTTGCCATATACATCAATAAATGGACATTAAACATTAATTAGAGATCACAGGGTGATACGAGAGGTAGGAAAGATGACTCGCAATACCCGGATGACCGGTATAATACGTCTTAATCCCCAGATGTGCGGTTGTTACTCTGAAATCTCAGACCACTAGATGGCACAATAGACCAATCAGAATCGAGTATTCCAGAGACAGCTGAATTCAATTAAATTATTCAAGTTATTTACATATAATTTATATCATTTAAAATTATATTTTATTTTATATAAATAGCCAGTACACACTGCAGTGCTGGAGACAGGGTCTGGTTCGTCCCATACTAGATCATTGTGCTCTTGTTCATATAAGATGATCGTTAGATCATATTTGGCCTTATTTCTTTCACAGCGGTTGTGCTTGGGAAATTAGAAACAGCCGTTTGCGATCGCAGTTTGTGTGATTCCTTGGAGAACAGTTCAAATCTACCAACTACAGTGGGCTTATAAGGAGAATGTGTACCATTTAAGCCCATATGTGTTCTTAATAAGCCCACTATGCTTTTTAAAATGTAAATGCTTCACATTGTACTAAATAAACACTTCAATTTTTTTTACTTTCTCCACTTTTCTCCCCAATTTGAATGTCCAATTCCCAATGCGCTCTAAGTCCTTGTGGTGGCGTAGTGACTCGCCTCAATTCGGGTGGCGGAGGACGAATCTCAGTTGCCCCCGCGTCCGAGACCGTCAATCCGCGCATCTTATCACGTGGCTTGTTGAGCGTGTCACCGCGGAGACCTAGCATGTGTGGAGGCTTCACGCTATTCTCCGCGGCATCCACGCACAACTTTTTTCTCTTGCTTTCTGTCTTTTTGTATATTTCAAAATAAAACAGTGAGTGGGCTTTTATGGCACATGTGCTTAGTTGGGTCACTTCCCCTAAATGAAGTGACAAGTTCATGGACACCCCCTGAGCAGATATCTCACCTCTAAACAGAAAACCAGAGAGTTTTTAAGTATTAAGAAATTGCACACATTTTGGTATGGATTTAGAATTGGGAGGAGTGCCAGAAAACGTGTGAATACCCTTTTGTACACATACACACACATGATGTGATCAAGTTTCTGTGATGAAATGCTGTGGGCATCTGTATTCTCTCTTTCTGCATGACGTCAGCTGAACTTGTTGTAGCTGTAATGCCACACTGTTGAACGCACTGAAATCTTGTACATCTTGTACATCTGCCACTCTGGACAAAGACAGTTCCAGACACTACGACAGATTTCAAACCAGCTTGATATCTAGCCATCTTGCCATCAGGTGTGCGCACTGTCCCGACAAGCGAGAAACCTCAATGAGACAAAGCCAATTAAATATAGAGAGAGTGCAAGAGGAAAGCAAGGTGTTGGTAACAGGAGACAAAAAATAATGAGAAAATATAATAAAACATCACCTACATCTACCTACCCGCTGTCTTCATTGTTTTCAGCTGTTTTTCGTATTTTTTTCCCCTTTGCAAATAAGTGCAAAAATGGGTGCGAGCCGTTGTTTCATGTTTGTTGGCATGTTATCAAGAATAAACTGCGCGTGTTTGTGAATGAATTTCGTAAACGCAATTTTAAGATGCAATTTAGGCGATCCATTTGAAAGGGGATGAGGCTAAAGGCAGCTGCAATGGCTGTTTAATTTTGTTTTGCTACTTACGTGTGGAAAACATGCACAATAACTTTACAAAATTCTTCAGTGTGCCTTATTTTGATTCCATTCACCAAAAAGACTTATTCAGATTCGTTCATTGATTCGTTCACTGACCATATCTTCAAGTTACGCCTTTGCGCCTGCAGATGGCACTAAATGACCGTCTTTTAAGTAATTGCATTGAACTGAAAGCAGTCAACAAGTCTAATTATTCTTTAATAAAATTCTACCAAGAGACTTCAGCACTGCAGAATGTTAAAGCATCATAAGTCTTTCACAAATGATAACAAAGCATATCTATAATACTGTGAACTGCTGAGCACGTCTTTTTATCAAGCGATACGAAAAAAGGACAACAATACTAGCCTAAAAATAATTATGAGTTTCAATAACGTCCGTATGTCATTGTAATGTGTGGTCATCACTCACTTTTATTCATAATTCATCCAGCCCCTTTTCTTGTTGAACGTGACTGACGATATGAACGAAAGATATGCAGCACCTCCCCTTATTCACGCGGTCAGCAGATCATCATTCATGATGACTGATTTGTTCATGTCGGTCGCGAATGAGTTTACCAGTACATTCAGTTCGTTCACGACATGAACGAAAAGACCGACTAGTTCAGTTAAGGGGTGTATTTGTTCAGTGGGTCCAACCAATGATATACTCCATCACAGCCCGCTCTCAAATGCTATTAAGTCAGTCTTCACAAGCACGACAAAAGAAATCAATGGAATTTGCGTGTACAAAAGTACAAAGACACTTTAAAATAGAGTTTAAACACCATAACCGTTTCACCCCTTTCTCTCCTTGTTTTTAATTAATTTATTTTTTTATCCCCTTTTTTTCCCAATTTGGAATGCCCGATTCCCACTACTTAGTAGGTCCTCATGGTGGCGCTGTTACTCACCTCAATCCGGGTGGCGGAGGACAAGTCTCAGTTGCCTCCGCTTCTGAGACCGTCAATCCGTGCATCTTATCACGTGACTCGTTGTGCATGACACCGCGGAGACTCACAGCATGTGGAGGCTCATGCTACTCTCCACGATCCACGCACAACTTACCACACGCCCCATTGAGAGCGAGAACCACTAATCATGACCACGAGGAGGTTACCCCATGTGACTCTACCCTCCCTAGCAACCGGGCCAATTTGGTTGCTTAGGAGACCTGGCTGGAGTCACTCAGCACGCCCTGGATTCAAACTCGCGACTCCAGGTGTGACAGTCAGCGTCAATGGTCGCTATAATGTGGTTCTCGCTCTCGGTGGGGCGCGTGGTGAGTTGTGTGTGGATGCCGCGGAGAATAGTGTGAAGCCTCCACACGCGCTATGTCTTCGCGGTAACGCGCTCAACAAGCCATGTGATAAGATGTGCGGATTGACGGTCTCAGACGCGGAGGCAACTACGCCACCACGAGGACTTAGAGCGCATTGGGGAAGAAAAGGGGAGAAAAAATAAATAAATATGATTAGCAATGCACTGATTGATGATGAGACTTTTAGAAGAAATTAAGTTTTTAAGGACCACATATACCTTCAATCTAATCCTATTTATGTTAAATAACCCAGCTCTCGATCAGAATTGAGTTTACTGGACTGTTGCTATGAGCTTTCAAGAACAGAACAATCAAGGATCATGTGAAATCATTAAACAATTAAATCCATTTAACTCAATAATTCATGTACAATGATTGTGGCCCTGTACTGGACTATATATGATTTCACTCATGTTTTATTTAGCTGTTTGTTTTAAGTGTTTGAGCTCCACGGCATGTTTCCAACAAACTTAAGAGATTCCGCTGTAAAATCCAAATAAACCCACTTCCAGAATTTTCCAACATATTCCCTCTCTCTCTCTCTCTCCGCTGCTTACATTTACAGTTAGATCACAGTGTGTGTGTGTGTGTGTGTGTGTGTTTCCTGTGAGTGAAGTTGACATCATGAAAAACGCCACCAGTATTTTTAGCCTGATAAACAGTCAAAGAGCATCAAATATTTTCATACGGATCAGCGAGGCAGAACTTCCTTCAGTCATTTAAACACAAATAAAACCAAACCCTCTGTCAAAACCACTGCTGCATTTATACTTAAATGTCTTTACCGGAACACAGCACCACTAGAATCAGGATATTCATAAGGAAAACCTGCTGCTCGAAGGCCAAATCTATACAGGAAAATACTTTAAGAGCAAAGAACTATTTAACTGATCCACACAACAGAGACACACTGACCCCTGCTGGACACTCACACAACAGCACAAACACACAACAGCACAAACACACAACAGCATTACTTCAACAATGGGAGAATTCAAACATTTTTACACCCTTGAATGAGACTGTGGGAAGAGGATGCCACTCCAAATGAAAGTAAGAAAATGAATCTTTTCACAAGATTGTACACACTTCAAATATACTGCCCTTTAAGGCATATTGATGCTCCATATTATTACACATCTCTCTGAAATACTTGATTCTGATTGGTCAATTGAGGCATTCAGTAGTGAAATATTTCTGAATAATGTTTGTTGTCCATATTTACATTTATGCATTTGGCAGACACTTTTATCCAAAGCAACTTACAGTGCCAATCCCCCTGGGGCAACCTGGACACAATAGTGGAGGCTGTGGGGATTGAACCAACAACCATCTGCTTATTAGTTTAGTGCTTTAGTCCACCACACCACACCACACCACACCACAAAACTGACTGTTAACTTTCATGTCTCAGGGGTTGATCACACATTATACATTTGCACATATACAGTGAAATTCTTCTTTTTCACATATCCCAGCTAAGCTGGGGTCAGAGTGCAGGGTCAGCCATGATGCAGCACCCCTGGAGCAGATAGGGTGCAAGGGCCTTGCTCAAGGGCCCAACAGTGGCATCTTGGTAGTGCTGGGGCTTGAACCCCCAACCTTCTGATCAGTAACCCAGAGCCTTAACCGCTGAGCCACCACTGCCCCTTTATATAAAGAGGTCTTTAAGTTGAACAGATTTCAGCTTTTTTCTTTTTGTTATATAAAGGTCACATTAAAATGTACTTTTATATAATCATTGACCTTAATAATTCATTTCTACTTTTCCAAATGTCTTTTATGTATAGGACATGTTTAACTCGTATGTCTTAACTCTAAAGCCTGACATATGAGCGAATTGTCAGAAAATTCTTATAATGACAGAGCAGGCTGGATGTATGAAAATACACAGAAATATTAGTGCACACTTTAAATATATCTTATAAAATGAATATGTCAGTATTTTCAAAGCTCTGTGATTTGTTTTGTGGTGTGTATGAATGTAAATATAATGATGATTGAGAGATATACATCAAAAGTCTGTTGTATCATATTTAATACATGGATTTCAAAGGGGTTTTTTTTTTAAATAAAATAATATACAATATTTTAACCAAGCACAAGTTGCTTATATTCATCAAATACTCATTTTAAAATATCAGTAACAATATAATCATTACTGTCACTTTAACTTTATTAAAATCAGCTGTCATTTATCCCAACATTTTAAATAGATTGATATAAACATTGAAACTACTTTGTTTTCACAGATAACCACTAGATGGTGCCATAAACATGTGAAATGTACATACTGTAGTTTGTTTGGCTCGTCAGCTTGAACAGAGAGTGAAACAGGAGCCGTCAAACATTGAGTGTTATATTTGAAACACGTCGTTATAGGGTTAAAACAATGATTATCTAAACAAAGAGTGAAATTAACATGAACTATTTCAATATTTATTGTGTGAAAATGTGAAGAGCATGCTTGAGATGAAATATGTGACAAAACAAAGAAAAATCAAGGGAAATATCACTTTTTATTGGCCGTCATTTCCAATCAATTGTGAAAATATGATTTAATTGTGTGTATTTAGGACACATTAAATCTTAGCAAGACAAATGAGTCTATTTGAAAAAGGTTAAAAATGTCATTTCCATCAGTGTCATTTCCAGCACAGAATTCTATTAAACACAAAACAGAATTTGAGATGTGCTGGAAATGACACAAAAATGACACAAATCTCCTGTGATGCATGAACACACACTGATGGACATTGATTGTAGATGAATTAAATCAACTAGTGAGAGTGTGAAACATGTTTAAACAAAACTTTATTTCTAGAAACCCGCAGAGCTAAAAGTGCCCGAAGTTGAAGAAACACCTCTCTTAGGGGTCTCTACTTTTGACTCAAATCAATATTTTAAACCAGTAACTCAATCATGTATTTATTTCTTTAAATGGTAAGCTGCAACGTGATTAGTGGGATCATGTACAGTCAGCTGGTTTTTATTGCAAAATAAACACTTTCAGTGTGATATACTGTAAGACCCCTCAGTTTTGTGTCCTAAGCACTCTGAACAGTTTGTTGTTGTTGTTGTTGTTGTTGCAATAATCTCCAGCTGTCTGTACACTATCCAATACGTTATTATTCCATATGATTCATATTCCATAATAATCCATATTCTGTGTGTGTGTGTGTGTGTGTGTGTGTGTGTAGAGAATGGAAATAGTAAATGATGTTGTTCTGGTGATATATTTCCATGTATGTCATGCAATAATGTCTCTGGTAGTTTTAACTCAGGATTAATGGACAGTCGGTCTGTTGGGTACTTTCCTGTGGGATGCATCGTTATGATGCTGTGAATCTATCAGCGACTTCAAACACATGCTGTTCACATGATGCTCTCTCACACACACACATACACAACGTAAAGCATAACCTCCTGCTGAAGAAGACTTATCACCGACAGTTTAATGTAGTTCATGACGAGTGTGTTTGTAAAACTGGTAATGCACTAACACACATCATTTACTCTCTTTTCTAATGAAGATGTACACTCCTTTAGTCTTAAACGTGTAAAAATATTCTACACAAGTACACAAACACAAACATGACATCTTGGCCACTTACAAATGTGTGTTGCTATTGTAACGTGCATTCATGTGTTTCTGCGGCGGTAAGAAACCTCCGTACAATCATAATGGGGCGATAGAGTTACTTTCTGTCTGTACTGTTAAACTGGTTGTGTTATTATTTTAGGTAGTTAAAAGGATTAGTTCACAAAACAATTGAAATTCAGTCATTGTTTAAACATGTCTGAAGAGTTTGTAGTCTAAGAATTGATGCATTTCTATGCCCAGCCTTATTTTTTTAAACCGGAGTCCTCAATAAAACAGAGAGATGGGGCTTAAGGTAGCTACAGTCACATTGTGTCCTACTCAGACGCGAAAAGACACACAATAAAAGTGATCTTTTCTATGTTAATCCGAGTTCTCCTATGTTGTCCTAAGCAGCTGCGGTGAGCAACGGGACATTCTGTCGATCGGTTGGTTTCTATATTTGCAATTGCGCCAGGTAACCTGTCCGCACTGGCACCGATGCAAAATGTGATGCATGGTGCGAGCACGAGGTGATCGTCTGTGTTCCGCGACTGCTTTCGGGTCCTTGAATAACGTATAATGTTTTAGTAAGGGCAGCTGGAGGAGTTTCTGGTGCCTCCCTTGGGAGTTGGTGCCCTACGCAGACTGTGTAATAAGTGTATCCACATTATTTTGTAACGTGGAAGTAAGCAGTGGCTGCATTTCTGGTGTATGTGACAAAGTTCTGCTGGCTAGAAATAACTAGAAGGTTATAATACCAGAATTTAGTGATATGGGCTGATAAACTATCACACAACCACAGGATGTACAGCACAATTATGTGCCAATGTTGGATAATTTTCTAACGTCAGCATTTATAGTAAAAGAGTAAGTAAATCATTCACTTGTTGCTCTGTGTTGTTGTATTAACAGACAATAATAAAATCAGCTTCTTTCTTTACCGAGCTCGTGACGATGCAGTGTTTCTTATCTCCATGTAAACCTCCGTTCATTTGTACCCGCATATTGTCCGATGATCCCTTTATTTATTTATTTATTTATTTCCAGAGGTGATGTTTCATAAGCCGTGCTGAATGCGAGATCTGCGTGTCTGTTTACTATACACCGCTAAGAAAGAGAGAATGCTCTCTGACAAGAACGGAGAGTAAAATGTGTTTATTATTTTGCCAAGATGAAACAAGATGTAGTTTTGGTGCAAAGAAAGTTAAAGCAGCATTTTCCCGGCATCTTTCTCCTCTCTAGTGGTTGTGTAAAGTTTGTGGAGCACCTGATTTCATTCATTCTGCCAGTGCAACAGTGTGTGATGAAACGATGCCAAAATTAGATAAACGGTAAAACTACATGTGCTCGAAACCAATGAGTTTATGAAAATCATAATTAATGATGATAATAATATGTCGATATTTATTGCCAGCCTGTAATATAAAGCAGCGTAATGTAGTATTTTTGTATCGCTAAAATAGCTGGAAGTGGCTGATACTGTAAGTGGTCCACATTCAAGGATGATAATGACGGCTCCCTAGTTACGCTGAAAAATAAGGTGGATAGGGAGCGGCGGTACTGGTAGCTTCATCCTCCTCCATCACATTGGGCATAGAAATGCATCAATTCTTGGACTACAAACTCTTCAGACATGTTTAGTCAGTTCTGTTCTCTGTTTTGTGTGCAGTTGTGTTGTGTTCTGTTGTTAATATCGCTGGTGTTCCTGCTGAAGCAAAACAAAACGAGTTTTCACTTGAACGCCCCATCTCGCGAGTGCCAGCGTAACTACTGTTGCTCTCGTGCAAAGAGCTCTAAAGCTCACATGCAGACACATGAACACACACAGGAGATCAACGGTCAGTGAACATTTTCACTAAATAATACATTAGATTTCAGTTTGTTTCTCATCAAATCTTATCGTATGCTTTCATAACAATCATGAGACTCATGGAATAATTTATTAGACTTCTGAATTATACTTTTGTGTTCTTTTGAAGCTTGAAGAGGTGGTCACCATAAACTGCCATTGTATGACATCACTGAGCACAACATTTATTCACAATTTCTCCCTTTGTGTTCAGAAAAAGAAAGAAAGTCATATAGAGTTATAACAACACAGGGGTGAGTAAACAATGACTGAATTTACATTTTTGGGTGAACTGTCCCTTTAACTTTAAACATGTCCACAGTTTAACTAATTTAACTTTAAAATAATTAGTCCAGTGTGATTCTTTTCGAACTTGCTCTGCCATGACTTTTCATGAAGAAAAGTTTACACTAATGTCTGCTGGCAACACCGAGAGAGCAACACACGTGTTATGATTTGAGTTTTCAGAATACAATGAAATGTGAAATTGAGACTAGAGGAGAAGTGTTTGCATTCATATACTTGCGTAGAGTTATCAGAGCACTGAAATATTCCTGAAGCTTTTTACAGAGAGGAGTGTGTGTGAGTTTGTGTGTGTGTGTGAGTGTGTGTGTGTGTGAGTGTGAGTGTGTGTGAGTGTGAGAGTGTGTGTGAGAGTGTGTGTGAGAGTGTGTGTGAGTTTGTGTGTTAGTGTGTTTGTGTGAGAGTGTGTGTGAGAGTGTGTGTGAGTTTGTGTGTGAGTTTGTGTGTTAGTGTGTTTGTGTGAGAGTGTGTGTGTGTGTGAGTGTGAGAATGTGTGAGTGTTTGTGTGTGAGTGTGTGTGTGTGTGTGTGTGTGTGTGTGTGTGTGTGAGTGTGTGTGAGTGTGAGAGTGTGTGTGAGTTTGTGTGTGAGTGTGTTTGTGTGAGAGTGTGTGTGTGTGTGAGTGTGTGTGTGTGTGTGTGTGAGTGTGAGAGTGTGTGTGAGTGAGTGTGTGTGTGTGGGCAGGTTTAAGTGGTTTATGAGGACTTTCTTTTAGGTTATAAACTGGTAATTACAAGGGTATTATGCTATAAATGTGGTTTATGAGGACATTTCTAGAGTCCCCATAATTCAAATAGCTTATAAATCATATTAAATTATGTTTTATTGAAAATGTAAAAAGTCATCAGAGCACTGAAATATTCCTGAAGCTTTTTACAGAGAGGAGCGTGTGTGTGTGAGAGTGTGTGTGTGTGTGTGTGTGTGTGGTGTGTGTGTGTGTGTGTGTGTGTGTGAGTGTGTGTGTGTGTGTGTGTGTGTGTGTGTGTGTGAGTGTGTGTGTGTGTGAGTGTGTGTGTGAGTGTGAGTGTGTGTGTGTGTGTGAGTGTATGAGTGTGTGAGTGTGAGTGTGTGTGCGAGTGTGTGTTTGTGTGTGTGTGTGAGTGTGTGTGTGTGTGTGTGTGTGTGTGAGAGTGTGTTTGTGTGTGAGTCTGTGTGTGTGTGTGTGTGTGTGTGTGTGTGTGTGTGTGTGTGTGTGTGTGTGTGTGTGTGAGTGTGTGTGTGTGTGTGTGTGTGTGTGTGTGTGAGTGTGTGTGAGTGTGTTTGTGTGTGTGTGTGTGTGTGTGTGAGTGTGTGTGAGTGTGTGTGTGAGTGCGTGTGTGTGAGTGCGTGTGTGTGTGAGTGTGTGTGTGTGTGTGTGTGTGAGTGTGTGTGTGTGTGTGAGTGTGTGTGAGTGTGAGTGTGTGTGTGTGTGTGAGTGTGTGTGTGCTGCTTAGCGGCTGACCAACTGTGCGTAGCTGCGTACACTCTCTTTCTTCCTACAGCTCACACTGTAATTACAGCTGTCAATCATTTGTGTATCCGCAAATCATCAGGGTTCATTCGTCATGCAGGAAAGCAGCATGTGAGATTTTCCCGTCAGACATGTTTAAAGTGTTTTGAGTGTGTGTGTGTTGTTTCAGCTGACAGTTATCCGCTGTCCTCGTCAGCAGGAGTGATGGCACGCTAACGATGGGAACACGTCTGGATTAATGTCACTCTTTATTAACTGTAGAAGCATCATGGAAACAGATGATTTGTTCCCATGGAAACAATGATTGTAGGTATAGTGTTTTTGTGAGGGCTGGTGATGATGTCATCGTGATGTCATTGTGTCTTTTACTAACACAGTTGCTGTTGTGACTCTGACTGTTATCTCCAGTTCTTGACTAATGTTAAAATTCATTGATTCTTTTTTAAATCAGATTATGTTTTAATCAAACATCAGTATCACAGTGAAGATGGTTTCTGACAAGTTTAGTCTCTCACATTAAGGGCAAACACACACTCTATATAAATACACAAATGTGAATGTTTGGACAACACATTGCAAGCTTGTGGTCCCACTGTACACAATTAAGGCCCCAAAATACATCATACGAAATCAAGAATGAACAGGTGTGACGTCATTTATTACAAAATCTGGTCAAAAAGAAGTTGTTTTTGTGTTCGTTTTGGTGGTTCGTAACAGCTCGTCTGGGTGAACATTAAGGAAAAATTTGTACCGGCTGCTAAACACTTTTTTACTGCCATTGGTCCACATCATCGGTAGGTGTGACATGAAGCTCCGCCTACTTTGAGGCAGACAGATAATTTTGTTTACATGGTTAAGTCAGTCTGAATCAGTCAACATGAACACACTGGCGTGTAGAGTCATGAGCAGCTGGTGCAAATTGACAAACATCTGTACGATTGTTCGCTTAGAGACATTTTCCAAGAACGTTATGCATTTTTTTGTTTTTTTGTTTTTTTGATTCATTCATTTAGAAAAGGAATTAAATCTACTCAAATACTCTAAAGTGCCCATTCATACATTTGTCTTATATGCTGTTTCACTCATGTGCCTTCTACATTTACCTTTATGCATTTAGCGGACGCTTTTATCCAAAGCAACTTACAGTGCATTCAATGCACACATTTTATCAGTTTTGTGTGTTCCCTGGGAACCGAACCCATGATCTTGGTGTTATTAGCGCCATTCTGCAGTGAAAGCCATTCACACATCTGCCCAAAGTAACATATGCCTATCATCATTCTTTTGTCTTTATTCTGAACATTAACAGTCTTTTATACGCTCATCTTTGCAGTAGTATCGGTGTCATCATAAATGACAATAACAGAGTGTATTAAGCATATATTATGGCCAGATATAGCGTGTTAGCGCATTAGCGCCTTGAATTCAGAATGTAAACAAGACAAATTGCGCAATTTCTACTGCATATATGTATATCTATAGCAGTAGCAGATTTAGGCATGTGCCGTTGCCCAGGGCGGCATGTTGCGGGGGGGGGCACGAGGCAGCCACACATACACATCCCCCCCCCCCAACTTTGGGGGCGTGTTGAAGTGGGTTTCATCCAGGGTGCCATACAAGCTAGAACCGCCACTGGCATATAGTATATTTAAATCATCGTCAATGTTTAAAACAACTTCTTTTTCTGACCTCATGTGAATTCTTCTCATAGAATGAGGCAGAAAGTCACTGATAGCACATTTTAATGTCACATTAGTTCTGTTGTTATTATTCAGATATCTAGTTAACCCCTTATACTCTGGTGGACTTTTGGTCTGCCACCAGCAATTTATCAAATAAAATAAAATAAATAAAATAAAAAAGACTCCAATTATTCATAAGTAATATTTTATGTGTTTATAGTCTTATGATAAACAGATTTTTTTCATCTTTTTTTTCTATCCTAAGTTTGTAAACATGTAATTCTGGTTCTGCTCACTCAACCTCACTTTGAAAAGTCTCATTTCATTCCACTAGATGGCAGAAAGCACTACAAAAATTTTTTTCTTTATCACATTCCATCACAATATACAGATCTGAAATGTAGGTGGCGCTCTAACACATTTTATTCCTCACAGATGTGCTCGTCCATAGACATTCAGTCTAATTTTCAGTTCAAGCACCACCCTCATTATTTCATTGAATATCTCGGCCTCTGAGTGGACTAGAAGATCAATCTAGGTGTCATTAGAAAGGTGAGATCCTCCCCTTTGTGATGATATATACATTTTATCATCAATATTTTTCTGATGATTTGTTTAGCATGCTTTTCCTTCTGGATGACATATTTTGTTCTGGACATCTAAGATATAACATTGGATTATTCACACAAGCAAGCTCACAGACAAGTAAACAATGGCTCATTTTTTAGAGAACTGCCTAAGATGAAAGCAGATATAAAGTTTTTAGCTATTTGGGGTTTACAGCAGCAGTTATCGGAGCATAAAAGAGAAGTTTGTATTCGATGACTTAAAGAAATCATAGTTCACTTTATGATTCTTTTGAAAATCTTTTAAACTGTGCTATTAGTGCAACAAAATAACCTGTACAGTCACAGTCCTGAGAATGAGAGCTTTCATTTGATATATGACTCATTCATTTATGTGCTATGTGAAGGACTTTTATTTTCATATTAATATTTCTACCCCAGTACCTATGGGGCACTAATTTGTGACGCAAATTTTACGAGGCCTTATATTGTTATTTTAAGTAACATAAATGCAAATGATACCTCATATGCCTTACAATATGCATACGGAGACTTTAACATTTTAAACTTAACGTTTATATTCGCGATATAGCATCCCCCTTTAGACCAACCGGCGAGTTTAAGGGTTTAAAACATTTTACATTTATAAAAATTAAGCTCATAAAGTTACAATATAAAACAATAAAAATAAGGCAGAAGCTAATTACACTAAGTGCTATTTATACTAGTGTAAATAGCAACAAAAAGCATCTTCTTTGCACTACGTTGCACTATGGTAAGTGCAAAGAGTGTTAAACGCTGTTTACACCCCTATTTAAATACTAGCCCTACAGTATAGGGAATACTGTATACTACATAAACTTCTCATCTGTGACACTTTAATATCCAAGTTTCTGCGCTTGTACATTATTCACATTTCCAAATTTTATGGATAGTTATTCCCTTTCAAAAACACATGTAACTGACAAAGTGTAACCCTGTAAAGCCTGACATATGAAAGAATTGTCATAAATTTCTGTTTATTTTTTATTTTTATTTTTTTACATTAAACTGTTTTAGTACCATTAGACAAACTACAGTATAGAATTAAATCATAAAAACATTTTTAAGTATCATATTTGATACATTAGGCTTTAAAGGTCATTATCCTCCTGATTTTTGTGTGGGACATTAGTTATTGAAGTGTTTCTACAGTGGTAAATCTTGGGGTATTATCAGAGGACTCTCTGGGCTTTTCAGAGATATCAAATGTTTGAGAGTTTGACCATGAAAACTTCCTCTTCTTGATCTATAAATATGGATTGAAATGTATCACAGTTCAGCACATCAAAGACAATATTAATCCATTTTTATCCATTTATGGTAAGATGACATCATAATAGCTTGTGATGTAAAATAATGAGATCTTTATAATGACAGAGCAAACTGCATATATGAACATACACAGAAATATTAGTGCACACTTTAAATATATCTTATAAAATATCAGAATTTTCAAAGCTCTGTGATTTGTTTTGTGGTGTGTATGAATGTAAATATAATGATGATTGAGAGATATACATCAAAAGTCTGTTGTATCATATTTAATACATGGATTTCAAAGGGGTTTTGTTTTTCAATAAAATAATATACAAAATTTTAACCAAGCACAAGTTGCTTATATTCATCAAATACTCATTTTAAAATATCAGTAACAATATAATCATTACTGTCACTTTAACTTTATTAAAATCAGCTGTCATTTATCCCAACATAAGAGTCACTTTTCATTTTAAATAGACTGATATAAACATTGAAACTACTTTGTTTTCACAGATAACCACTAGATGGTGCCATAAACATGTGAAATGTACATACTGTAGGTTGTTTGGCTCATCAGCTTGAACAGTGAGTGAAACAGGAGCCGTCAAATGTTGAGTGTTATATTTGAAACACACTGTTACAGGGTTAAACTCTTGTTTTAGTGCAGCGCTTGATCACTGCTGTCCAGGATGAATCAGAACAGATGAGCATTTTCACCTCAAATGTGATGTGGTCACAAGCGTTTATAATCACCTACATTTTAGATCAGTTACACCTGTATTTAGTGCTGAACACGTGATCGGATCACCCAAAGCACATCTTTATACCAGCTGTAAACGGGGTCACAGAGGTTGAAAGCTATGAAACTACACACACACTTATGAAAGGGGCTCGACACACATGTGTGTGTGTGTGTGCGTGTGTGTGTGTGTGTGTTGGATTGTGGTCTGGTTGAGCAGAGACTAAACAAGTGCAGAGGGGAATGCCATAATGTTTTGGAGATGAACTTCAGAGAGTTGAGAGTTCAGCTACACACACACACACACACACACACACACACACTCACTCTCTCACATACACACACACACACACACACACACACACACACACATTAGATTCCACTCAGCTGACTGTCGTTCTGGAGGTTTGTGCCACACACACAGCTGTAAGTCGATCATTCTCTTTTCCTTTAACACATTCTTTCTCTCTCCGTCTGTCAGTCACACACTGGGATAAAATCTGTTATTTTGTTATTGTCTGTCAAGAATATATGAAATCATATCAAACAAAACATAAAATGAAAACAGTAGTGTTGTCTTTTTGTACATTTGCATTGCCAACCATTTGCAGCCAATGATAATTTATTCAGAGGAACAATAATGTAAAAATAATGCAACTAAAAGAGGAACAATTAAAAATCAATAGTGACAAATAAAATAAAAGTCGACTGAAATGAAATACTGTAACAGTGCAGAGTAAACAAAGTAGCAGTTAACAAATGTAAACAAAAAGATAAGAGCTGTCAAAATGAAAGCGTTAACGCATGCGATTAATTTAAAAGGTTTAACGCGTTATTTTTTCTTAAACTCATTTAACACATTTACCGTTACTACAGCATAAACCAGCATAAACACTTGTTAGTTAACATCTTTGCCATGTTTCCGCCCGAAGTCATAACACTGACGCACACACCACAAAGACACACACCCTGCATCTTGAATGGCCTTCTTATACTACGCCTTATTATACTTCTCTATACTACTAGAGTATCTTTTTTTTTTTTGTAATGGAAAAGTGCACACTTTTGAGTGTGCAGCTACAGAGTGTGCAAGTATTGAGACATACTATTACGTCACAAAATTGCGTCTTGAAACCACAGACCCCTTGGTCGCATAGTCACGTGCATCCTTTGACCACACCGACCTGTCAATCATCCTGTTACAGTTGTCATGACATACATGTTCCTCATTTCATTTTTACTAACCCTAACGCTACCCCACAATGATTCCTACTGTGTTGGAGAGAAGAAGCAGTGTGGCGTTGAAGATCGTGGGTCTTTTGTGCAGCGATCCACTGATGTTGTACAGTACATGATGCATGTAGAAATGTGTGTTTAATGCAATCCAAAATATATTTAGCTGTCATTATCTCCAGTGAATGTGTGAAACACATACAGATACAGTAGATGGACATAAAAGCATGCAGGTAAGATTATAATGATAATTAATTACTCAAACCCTGTTTTGTTCATTGTGTAAATGGAGCGACCAATCGTTCACAATTTAACGAGCTAATCAGTATCTTCGTCCTACAGTGTGAACGAAGTTTCTTTTCACAGCGTTTACCATTAAACTTACGTGATGCTTAAGATGTGAAAACATTTACTGATGAAGTGCCATCATCACCACCATGTTTTTAGTATTTCACGTTCCACAGTTGTAGTTCTGAAGCAAACCATCAACTCCTCTTCTGTCCTGCAAGGGATTGTGGGCAATATAATGTGCACGGATCAACACTTTACGAATCTACCAGATATAGTAGATCATCTGGGCTAATTTGGAACCCTTTTTGTAAACATACTACCAATTGAGACATTAATTCTTATCTCATATACTATTTAGGGCGGATAGTGTGCGCATTGACACACAGGGACACACAAAGTAGACGTGCCACTGATCAAATGATGGCGAAACGACCTCTTAACACTATTTGATGTACAAAACATGCCCAGATGGGACTTAATAAGTTGTAGAAATCAAGTACTTTTCAGCCTAAGGTACATTTTAAGTTCCACAGAAGAATTTTAAAATTTTAACTATCACCAAAACGTAGAATGAGATGTTTTTGTCTGCAAGCAATTTTCATGGTGAGTTCAAAGCAGCGCTGACGCCCTGACTCGAATTATGAACGCGGCTTCACAGGGCCTGGGAAGTTCAGCGAGTATTGACGCTGACTATCACCCCTGGAGTTGCGAGTTCGAATTCTGGGTGCGCTGAGTGACTCCAGCCAGGTCTCCTAAGCAACCAAATTGGCCCGGTTGCTAGGGAGGGTAGAGTCACATGGGGTAACCTCCTCGTGGTCGTGATTAGTGGTTCTTGCTCTCAGTGGGGCGTGTGGTAAGTTGTGTGTGGATCGTGGAGAGTAGTGTGAGTCTCCACATGCTGTGAGTCTCCGTGGTGTCATGCACAACGAGTCACGTGATAAGATGCGCAGATTGACAGTCTCAGAAGCGGAGGCAACTGAGACTTGTCCTCCGCCACCCGGATTGAGGTGAGTAACCGTGCCACCTTGAGGACCTACTAAGTAGTGGGAATTGGGCATTCCAAATTGGGAGAAAAGAGGATAAAATAAAAAAATGAACATGGCTTCACGATTGCCGTGACAAAGAGAATAGCCACAGTCTACCAGCAGACTGTTTCCTACATTTTAAAGTTCTTCTGGAAGGCTGGGTTCTGACCCCTGGACCATGACCATACCGTTGTGATACAAGTTTACAGTCAGCTTTGTCTCTTTTTCTCCTTCCAGAGTGATTTGTCTACCTTTACGGATGCCACATTTTCTGCTGCAGTTCATGGCAGTTATGAGAGTGCTGTGCCAGGCTGATGGGTGATCAGTGAAGAAGAGCAGATTACACCGGACTCTGTTGGGTTCTGGTCCACTGTAGTCAGACAGCAGCATCTCTGGGTTCCCTCTCAGGATCAACTCTTTTATCTTCTTCTTAACTTTGTTTGATTTAACTTCTGCTGGATATATTATCTCCAGCTCCTCTTCATTGTTGAAAGATGCTACTGCCTCACAGGATGTGATCTTTAAGTTTCTTAGAGGCCTTACCTTAAAAATCTTCTGCCTCTTTTGTTCTTAGTTTAGTTTCCAATCATTTAAGTAGTGTTTGAATCATAAAAACATACATTCTCTGGATTCAGTGTTTCAAATTTGGGGAAAAAACATTTCTCTCACAGTGTGGTACTTGGGACAGATGGAAAATAGTGTTTCTCATCCTCTGTTTGCTTTAGGTCGCAGTGTCTGCATATTCTCTGCTCTCTCTGTGTCTTTCTTATGTCTTCCTTTCTCTATTTCTACATCATGATCACCTCATCTGTATTTTGAGAGGAGTTTTCTCTCTTTAAATTGTTTCATTGATAAGTAGTTTGCCAATTTTGTGGTTCTATTTAGGGCCAAATAACATTGGAGTTTGTTTTGGAGGTCAAATTGAGTTTTTAATGTCATTAGTATCTTTTAGATTTTTCTCAATGTCTTTTAATAACGATTTTAGAGTTGTACCTGAAGTCAATGACAGGATGAGTTTCATTAACTAGTTTAAGAGCCAGTGTATTTAGAGGATGACACTGGTGATGCCAGAATTGATCAGATCTCTTCTGTATTTCAATGTTTAGGGGATATAAACCTAATTCAGTCCTGCAGCCACTATTGGAAGTGCCTCTATGTACCCCCAACTGATTTTTTTTCTGCTGCAGTTTTATCCCAATTTTGACAATTTAAGACCGGTCCCCAAATTTCACATCCATATGATAGAATTGCTTCAGTGACTGAATTTGTGATGAGGAGGAGGGCGTGGCCAGGCCGTGAGTGCACACGGCTGGCCCCCAATCAGGCTAATCAGCCGAGGAGAGGGATAAAGCCGAGCCAGATGCGGCAGTTCGAGAGAGAGAGAGCCACACGCAGCTGCCGTGTGTGTTTATGTTTGTGTCTTTTAAGTTTTCATTAAACATTATTTTGACTGTTCAGCCGGTTCCCGCCTCCTTCTTGCCCATTTTAAACCTTGTTACATTGGTTCTGAAACCCGGGAGGGAGGAGGGTTGCGCTGTTGGGGAGTCCTCGCCACTGCTGTCTGTCCATAGGAGCAGCCGCGGCCATCTGCCTGGGGATGGAGGGGCTCGCTGCCGGCCACCAGAATGCGGAGGGTCATTCCATCCACCAGGGGTCTGTGAACCGGTGAGCAATTTTTTTCTCTCTCTCTCTCTCTCTCTCTCTCTCTCTCTCTCTCTCACTGTCGCTCCACCTTGCCCTTTCCCTCTCCTCCTTTCCCTCCCCATGTCTCCCTCCCAGGTCCCGGAAAGGAGGGGGGCGATGTACGTCATGCTGGGGGTTCCCCGGCCTGAGGCAAAGGAGGGAAGAGTGTGAGGAGGGCGGGGCCGGGCCATGAGTGTGCACGGCCAACCACCAGTTGGGCTAATCAGCCGAGGAGAGGGATAAAGCCGAGCCGGGTGTGGCAGTTCGAGAGAGAGAGCCGCACGCAGCAGCTGTGTGTGTTTATGTTTGTGTCTTTTAAGTTTTCATGAAACGTTATTTTGAGTGTTCATCTGGTTCCTGCCTCCTCCTTGCCCATTTTAAACCCTGTTATATTGCGATTGGTAGCCGGCCATGTGCACTCATGGCCCAGCCCCACCCTCCTCCTTTTCACAGAGTTGTATAATTTAATCCATTTTTTAATTGGTAATTTCATATGGATGAATCGTGATTTAATTACATGCCCTCCGAGCCTTTTCACTCAATGCTTTTCCAGCCAGACCGAAACCCCCAGATGTACCGATCTCAATGCCCAGATAACTGTAGCTGGTGCTGTAGGACCTCTCCTCTGTAGCTGAACTGGGATTAGTTTCCCTGAGATCTGGTCTTCTTCTGGAATACCATGACTCTTGTTTAGTCCAGGTTGACTGTAAGGGTCCACTCCTGGCAGTACTCCTCCAACAGGGACAAGCTCTGCTGAAGACCCTCTGCTGTGGGAGACATCAGGACTAAATCATCTGCATACAGCAGACGTATAGCTTCATGTTGAGCGAGGCCAGAGATACTGCTGCA
>NC_059365.1:482500-515000 GCF_019703515.2 Myxocyprinus asiaticus | reverse complement strand
TGAAGTACAGTACTTGTAATGAATGGATGACAAGCAATGTTGTATGTGATTAGATTTAATAATATGCCCAAATACAGGTAAAATCAATTCCAGGGGGCAAAATTTGTCAAACTTAATTTCTGAAACTGACAATAGAAAATATATCACGGTTTTATCTTTTCATTTTCCGAGTTATTCAAGAGTTAAGACACAATGAAAAGAGAAATAATACATACACACTAATGCATTTTATTTATTTGCAACCTTCTGCAGCCCGCTTTCCTTGTTTTGCTGGTCCTAAATATTTTATTATTCTTTTAAAAAGAGTTTGTGTAAGAATCCATGTCCTTCAATCAATTTTTCTCTTTCTCATTGTGAACAAATAGCTGCACTGCTCATCATAGTTACTAATGTTACTGTGCATGTAAAGTAGCATGATTAGAAGATTTGGACACCCATCCGATCTGGGATTCGGGTTATGACACAGTA
The DNA here is from genome assembly GCF_019703515.2 of Myxocyprinus asiaticus. Classification (NCBI taxonomy): domain Eukaryota; kingdom Metazoa; phylum Chordata; class Actinopteri; order Cypriniformes; family Catostomidae; genus Myxocyprinus; species Myxocyprinus asiaticus. The sequence continues at coordinate 514,532 of NC_059365.1, read as the reverse complement.
AACATCAGCAGTAACGTGCACAGAAAGTGTGTTTGTCTTCTTGTGTTGATGAAACTTTTACATGCCAAGTATCCTACAGTTATTATCAAAACGGCTGAATGAAAAAGGTCGTGTTCGGTGAGGTAAGACAGTAAATGATGATTTCCATATGTCTATTCATCACATGGCCCACACACACACACTCTCGTCTGTAATAAAGTCGTACGGGCTCTCGGCACAATGGAGGGGTGTCATAAAGAGCAATGTACCGTATCAGTGGAGCTCTCGCGCAAATGTTCCCAGGGCCTCGTTAACATGCCACCAAAACAAACACTCTGTCACACACTTGAATAGCAACACTGTTCACACACACACACACACACACACACACACACAGAGATCTCAATACAGCTTCACAATGGCATGTCTTATCACTGGAGAAGGTAAAGAGAGAGAGAGAGTGTGTGTGTGAGTGTGTGTGTGTGTGTTTGACTGTGTGTGTGTGTGTGTGTGTCTGTGTGTTTGACTGTGTGTGTGTGAGTGTGTGTGTGTGTGTGAGTGTGTGCATGTGTGTGTGTGTGAGAGAGTGTGTCTGTGTGTGTGTGTATCTGTGTGTGTCTGTGTGTTTGACTGTGTGTGAGTGTGTGTGTGTCTGTGTGTGTGTGTGTGTGTGTGTGTGAGAGAGAGAGAGTGTGTGTGTGTGTGTGTGTGTGTGTCTGTGTGTGTTTTTGACTGTATGTGTGTGTTTGTGTGTGAGAGTGTGTCTGTGTGTGTGTGTGTGTGTGTGTGTTTGACTGTGTGTGTGTTTGAAAGTGTGTGTTTGACTGTGTGTGTATGAGTGTGTCTGTTTGACGTGTGTGTGTGTGTGTGTGTGTCTGTGCATGTGTGTGTGTGTGTGAGAGAGAGAGTGTGTGTGTGTGTGTGTCTGTGTGTGGGTGTGTGTGTTTGTGAGTGTGTGTGTGTCTGTGTGTGTGTGTGTTTGACTGTGTGTGTGTGTATGTGTGTGTCTGTGTGAGTGTTTGTGTGTCTGTGTGTGTGTGTGTGTATCTGTTTGTGTCTGTGTGTGGGTGTGTGTGTTTGACTGTGTGTGTGTGTGTGTGTGTGTGTGTGTGTGTGTGTGTGTGTGTGTGTTGCGGATCAGCTCCTCGGACACACATTACCTCACTCACTCTTCCAGGAGTAAATATTACCCTACTGCTCAGGAATGATGGCTGCTCTGAGTAAAATGCTACACTGATGGATTTAAACTCTGATTGTGTGTGGTCGCTTCAAACACAGAGGAAAACAGAGACATGAGCATTACACCAGAAATATACTCTACGCAAGAACACAGACGTGAATGTTTGGCCCGTTCTACATTCTTTACATGCATTCTTGTGTTACTGTCAGTACTCAGGAGAGCGACTTCAAATGTATGTGTTATTGTTACAATTCTCTCTAGTAACTTACATATCTTAATATACAAAGTCAACTATAAGTAAACCAATCATAGGTTGGCATGGTACCCGGCCGCAGGGAGGGCTGAACATGAAAAAAATAAATATCATGGTGGCTAATCGCTAATGGCATCTCTAGCAATGATTTCTCTGGGATCGATCCACTGATACACAATCCTTTAGCCCTATTTGGACGGGATTAGTTTTTCCTGAAGAGGTTAGGGAAATTAGTGTTTCATAAGCTCTATTCGGACGGCAATTGTTTCAGGAAGGGAGCATTGGCACGTCAGGATGGTCTCCGGGTCTGACCTGCATATGCCTGGGGGGGTGGGGATAGAGAGAGAGAGAGAAGAAAGCAAAGAGAGGAGAGAGATAGGAGAGAGAGACATGCTCGCCGGCATCGGACACGCTGTCGACTGGTCCTCAGCCACTCCTCCGTCCCCAGGCAGACGGCAGCAATTCCTCCATCCCCTGGCAGATGGCAACGGCTCCTCCGCTTCCCGGTGGATGGCAGCGGTGAGGACTCCATGACAGTGCATCCTGTTGCTCTTTTGTCCGTCTTTCCTCCGGCCGGCCTTCCCCGCATCCTGGGAAACTGAGAGAGATAAGGAGAGGGAAGAGAGAGTGAAAGGAGAGAGGGTCCCAAACACACCATCCACTGCTCCTCAGCTGCTCCGCCCCCATGCAGAGGGCAGTGGCTCCACCGCCCCCTGGTGGACAGCAGCGTCTCCACCGCCCCCTGGTGGACAGCAGCATCTCCACCGCCCCCTGGTGGACAGCAGCGTCTCCACCGCCCCCTGATGGACAGCAGCGTCTCCACCGCCCCCTGGTGGACAGCAGCGTCTCCACCGCCCCCTGGTGGACAGCAGCATCTCCACCGCCCCCTGGTGGACAGCAGCGTCTCCACCGCCCCCTGATGGACAGCAGCATCTCCACCGCCCCCTGGTGGACAGCAGCGTCTCCACCGCCCCCTGATGGAAAGCAGCATCTCCACCGCCCCCTGATGGACAGCAGCGGATCCACCGCCCCCCGGCGGACAGCAGAGGTTCCTCCGCATCCTGGCGGACGGCAGCGACCCCTCCATCCCCTGGTGTAGATTTTTGTAGGAGTGCATAATTTATATCACTTATTTGTTTGAATGAGCAGCTTGAAGCAGTGAAGCGCACACATTTCAAAATAAGAGTCCCTGGTGTATTTCAAAAAGTGCCTTTAAAGTTAAAAGTGCACCAAAAAGAGCATCTGTAATTTAATTAAATTTGGACTCTTCGCTTCTGTCTGGCCCTCCCCATCACAGGAAGGAAAGACTAAGAACATTTAATATAGGGTACCAATTTTAAAAACTATTGGCAGACTAACTGGTTTTCTTTCAACTCGTTATCGAATCATCGACCTCTAATTTGTATTTATTTATATAATGGTACATAAACCAATTTTAATGTGATATACTGTATATGTGGAAAACATGTCTTGAGTATTTTAAACTTGCAAATATCCTACCCTGTTTTACTGATGATCAATGTTAAGGTCATGTTGAATGTGTGCTCCTGCCTGTTTAAGTAAGAGTCCGTGATTTATTTTGAGATTGTGTTGGTTTGTTTTGAAATGGGGATACGGTATTAATTTTATGTGTTCAGGTCTTGAAAAAGGTCTTAAAAGTCTTACATTTGATTTTAAAAACTCTGCAGCAACCCCGTTAGATGTCTTGAAAGTGTTCAGACAAAATCGAAGAACCAGCGGGTGTGACGTCATTTAGAACAAAATCTGGTCAAAAAGAAGTTGTTTTTGTGTACGTTTTGGTGGTTCGTAACAGCTCGACCGGGCGAACTTTAAGCAAAACTTTTTACAGGCTGCTAAACACCTTCTTACTGCCATTGGTCCACATCATCGTTAGGTGTGACCTGAAGCTCCGCCTACTTTGTTAAGTCAGTCTGAATCAGTCAACATAAACACACTGGTGTGTAGAGTCACGAGCAGCTGGTGCAAATTGACAAACATCTGTACGATCGTTCGCTTAGAGACATTTTCCAAGAACGTGTCATGTGATTTTTTTAATTAGTCTACAAAAGGAATCAAATCTACTCAAATACTCTCAAGTGCCCATTCACTCATTTGCCATCTGCAGTGAAAGCCATTCACACATCTGCCCAAAGTAACATATGTCTCTATCATCATTCTTTTGTCTTTATTCTGAACATTAACAGTCTTTTATACGCTCATCTTTGCAGTAGTATCGGTGTCATCATAAATGACAATAACAGAGTGTATTAAGCGTATATTATGGCCGTGTATAGCTTGTTAGTGCATTAGCGTAATGAGTTCAAAATGTAAACAAGAAATATTAAACATTTTCTACTGCATATATATTACTTTAAATCATCATCGAGTGGTTAAGACAACACACATTTTTTGGAATGATGGAATGAAGTGAATATGTGAATTGATTTTCATTATTTGGTATATAAGTTGAAGTAATTTTTAGATGTTTTCATTCATAGTTTTCAGTTTTTAATGTTCAATAGAACACCTGAATACTTGCTTGGAGATGTTTTTGGACACTTGGAGTAATGAAAGTCCACCAGCGGTCCAAATGTTGTAACTTTTGATTGCTTTGTAGTATCAGCACAAGATTATTTGACATGTTGGGGAACAACACAAAAGTTTTTTTTACTTCTCTTACTAACATCCTAAGATATATTATGTCAAAAAACAAAATCAACAAAATATTCTACTTTGGACAAGTACTATTTGGGTAGTTTTCTCAGCAGTGTATAAAACTGAAAACCTCAGAATTGTTCCAAATCTTCTTTCTTTTTCTTTTTTTGCTTCTCCATATTTCAAAGGGTTTTCTATTAAATTAATCCACGCAATCAACCCAACGTATTGTTTTCTTGAAGTTAGTATGAGCATTTAGTTTCTGTTTCCCTTTAAAAGGAAAATCTGTCAAAAATGCCTTCAGGGTGTAAGGGGTTAAAACAACTATTTGTACATTTCCATTGTTGATGCTAGTGATGCAGAAATGACACATTTCATCTGTAGACCAGATGTGTTATTAACTAGGTAGCTGCTTTAAACATGTTGACAGTTTAACTAACTGATATATGTGAAGATGCCCCCTTCCTGGTTAGCTTAATATCCTTTTCAGTTTTCAGTTGCATTACACTTACATTTAATTCAAAGTCTGGCATAAACAACAAAAGATGTACTAGCCGATGGCGATTCTTTCTCTAACGTGTCCATAGAGGGTTGTTAGAGGAAGATTAAAAACATGCATTTGCATTTTTATTTGATTATTTATGTTCAACAAAATAACAACAAAATGCGAACCAAAGAACTGTCATTGTGAGGCACACATTACATGCTTTTGTTTCGAATCCAGTTCGAATTAAACAGGCAAAAAGCGGCAATATTTAACACAAACGTTTATTTTAGTTACTAATAGCTGTAAACAACTTTTAATTGCTATGTCATCAAGCTAACATTATGATTAAAAATAAATCAGTGTCTTTGGCTGCTGGTCCAAAAGTGTGCAGCCGAGAAATGTTAGTTTTCTGTCAAAGTTTAATATATGTTAAGAATCCTTTAAATGTTGGATTTGTTACAGATTGAAATATGTTGATTTGGGGAAATGTGATGAATTACTGTAACATTAGAGGACAATGGAATCACCCCGTTTGGGTTTTCTCAAGGTTGCTCCACTAACCGATATCTGATGGAGCTCAAAGACATTAAAACGGTGTGTTTTGTGTAAAGCGTTATACAAATAAAAATGGCTTGCCCTATTTAGTGAATGTGATTAATCACTCTCAATTTTACATTTGATTGACAATGACACATGAACACCTGATGAGATGCTGATGAAGTGTAAGTTCTCTGTGTGACCAGCAGAGGGAGACAAAGTTTTAGATTAGAACACTTATAAACATTTACTATGATAATAGTTTTTGCCAAATTACCAGTTACTACAGTTATTGTCAATATAATGAAACCATATATATATATATATATATATATATATATATATATATATATATATGAAGGAAATCTCATATTAGTTTATTGTCATTTTACAGATTAAAAACAGCAACATTTCAATCAAACTGATCTTCTTCAAGCACACATCAATGGGAAATATTAAATACTTTCGTCACAACCAATTAGAACATTCTCTTCACCTGTTGGTGATCAGGATCAATTCATAATCTCATGAGCCCTTAATGAGAACTATTAATTAGAGGAAAATGAACAATAACATACTAAGAATTAACAAAATACACATCAACAAAGTCATACAATTACAAATGTCAAAATTCAAGTTATAACCTTTAGAAAACGTTGCTGTTTTTCATCAATAAAAGGGAACAGTATGACAGATTGTGGATTGATCTCTTCACTCAGGGACATGTACAGAGATTTTGAGAAGCAGTGCCCCAACCAGCCCCCGCCCCCCCGCCCCCCTCCCCCAAAAAAGGCACCACCATCCCTCTAAACAAAATAAATACATTTTTTGCCTGCCGGCCGCAATTTTCACACTCAAATTTAAAAGCTCACCATACACACATACTGTGAACTAATTGCAAAAAATTGGTCTAATTTTAAAAAACAATCCCCCCAAATAAAAAAATATTACTGTATATGTTTAAAAAAAAAATAATATATATATATATATATATATATATATATATATATCCTAACTTTGTAAACGTGTAATTCTGGATCTGTTCACTCAACCGCACTTTGAAACATCTTATTTTATTCCACTAGATGGCCCTCTATCACCTTCAGGTACAAAATGCAGATCTGAAATGTAGGTGGCGCTCTAACACATTTTATCCCTCACAGATGTGCTCGTCCATAGACATTCAGTCTAATGTTCAGTTCAAGCACCACCCTCATTATTTCATTGAATATCTCGGCCTCTGAGTGGACTACAAGCTCAATCTAGGTGTCATTAGAAAGCTGAGATCCTCCCCTTTGTGATGATATATAACATTTTATCATCAATATTTTTCTGATGATTTGTTTAACATGCTTTTCCTTCTGGATGGCATATTTTGTTCTGGACATCTAAGATATAACATTGGATTATTCACACAAGCAAGCTCACAGACAAGTAAACAATGGCTCATTTTTTAGAAAACTGCCTAAGGTAAAAACAGATATAAAGTTTTTAGCTATTTGGGACTTACAGCAGCAGTTATCAGAGCATAAAAGACACATTTGTATTTGATGACTTACAGAAATCATATTTCACTTTATGATTCTTTTGAAAATCTGTCAAACTGTGCTATTAGTGCAACAAAATAAACTGTACAGTCACAGTCCTGAGAATGAGAGCTTTCATTTGATATATGACTCGTTCATTTATGTGCTATGTGAAGGACTTTTATATTCATATAAATATTTCTACCCCGTTACCTCTAGGGGGTGCTAATTTTAAACGCGAATGATTTGAGGCCTTATTTTGTTATTTTAAGTAACATAAATGCAGAAGTGATTTCAAATGATACCTCATATGCCTGACTTATGTATACAGAGACTTTTAACATTTAAAGCGTAAACTTTATTCGTGATATAGTGCCCCCCTTTGGACCCACCGGCGGATCCATAGAGTTTAAAGGTTAACTGAACAGCAAATTATTAGGAAATTCCAGCAGTCAATTCCCACCTTTGACATTATGAAAGAACCCAGTGTATTCATGTGACTGTCACTTTAAATATAGGGTTAAACCATTGTCAGATGGATAAATCAGGGGTGTCAAAGTCATTTTAAGTAAAGGGCTGGATTGGACAAAGCCTCACCTAATACATGACAATTGTTTATTTTATTTGTTAAACCCATGGTTAAACCCTGGTGTGCCCATGCAGAGTGCATGCACAACACATGGTCTTTTAGCACAAATAAAGTCAGATTCACTTAATGCTTCTTTAATAATCTTAGGGTAAAACAAAGGAAGCACATGGTATTTACTAATATACGAATTATTATATAATTAACCGCAAACATTAAGATTGCATACAGAGCCTAAATATGAAATTGTTGGGAATATTAATCAAACAATAATACTGAACACAAAATTAGGCTTAGAAATAACTCATTTTAATTTACAGACCTAAAATCTTGTAGCATCAAACCAGTGTTAATATAATAAACATTAAGTGAAGACAACTGAAAAACAATTATGAATTTCACTTTTACCTGTAATATTTTGCCTTAATGTCCATGTTGTGACTATTGCCATTAGCGACTCGAACAAACGTTAAAGTGGGAAAAGAAATGTGTTTTTCTGGGCCGGTTGTGTCACAAAGATCCAGTTTCAACTAAAAAGTATGAATTTGCACATAGTGTTCTGTAGCTTACAGACGCATGTTAATGTTTGATGGCTTGTTTAACATTTTAAGCTCTGAAGGTGTTTTCAAGGATTTCCTGTTTCAGTGGCACACCCAAAATTACAGGCTTTAAAATTAAAAATGAAATAACTGGACAAACAAAACAAGGAGAGTGTTTGGTATCATTGTAAAGAAAACATTTCAAATTTTTTAATGATATAGATTATGTTACATTCTGAAACTCTCATCCTAAGAATCCCAGACAAAATTTGTTTCTGTGTCATTTGAGTCATCATTGAGTCTGTGTCATGTATTTGGCGCCATCTCCTGGTGGTCATATGTAACATTGTGCTTCATGTGGATTATCTAATGATCTATGCATCTGATTATCTTGTGTGTGGACTCGTTTGAAAGATAATCACCTCCTCTAAGTAATGATATGTGATATTTTATGTCCTTTTTATTTTTCTTGAAAATATAAGTGAAAACGCGGCATATAAGCAACACCAACATAATTGTCAGAGACATATACTTAGCTATTACTCACTATATTTTTGTCTGTGAGTAAAACAAATAGGCTGGTTGTATTCTACTCTTTGAGATCTTTCCAACAACATATGACACATGACTATTTGAGGAGATTTATGTTTTTACTGATTTCAATAACATGTACAGGGCAAAATTTTTATTTTATTTTTAATTATCAAAACTGAACACTTCTGATTTGTCTACAAATTTCAAAGCACTTGTTCAGTTTTGGTCATAATGTCTACATGCATTATAAAGTAGAGCTTCTACGCTTTCAAACGATACCTATTTTGTGTTGGTCAAGACTGTAGTTATTAATATTTTGACTTTTATTTCCTTGCGGACCCATCTGAGCTTGAAGGGTTAAAGGAAATATTGGTAATTATAAAATGGAAAAGAATGTGTTATGGCATTATTTGAATATGTTCAATGTCAAAAGCACTAGCAGAAATATGTGACTGTTTATAAATGATGATGAAGGTCTGGAGACCTGATCAACAAACACAGCTGTTGCAAACCAGTACAAAATAAACAGCGAGATTTTACATATACTAAAACACCACAAAACAATCACAAAGAAAACATTTGAGTTGTGTCGCTTTAAAAGTGTTTGATAAATGAATACATTTAAATGTATCTATTTCACCAGGGGCACCTCAGCCCATGTGGGCAATATATTATATTATATATTTAAATTTTTTATGCTTTGATCCAGCACCATGTAGAAGAAATGTTGGAAGTGTGTGCATTTTCCCTCTTTAGGTGTATCATTTTACTGTAGGATCTTTAATCACAGGAACTATAATATTTTGGCAGAAACAATGGTTGCCATGGTAGATTGTTGTAAGGCATTATAAAAACCTACTTCACTGGCTCTTCCTCCTGCCATTGAGAATATTAATGGTTGTTCTCTTAAAGGGTTATTTTAGGACATTTTACAGTAACTTGACTTTAGTCTCTTATAGGAAGTGTGTGTGTGTGTGAGAGAGAGAGAGAGAGAGAGAGAGAGAGAGAGAGAGAGAGAGAGAGAGAGTAGGGGTGAACAGAAACAGGGTGCTAGTTAATTCGGCCAGGCGCCTCAAGGTCTAGTGTGTGTGTGTGTGTGTGTGTGTGTGTGTGTGTGTGTGTATCTGTGTGTATGTGTGAGATATTTTCATGTACTTTCTGTCTGTGTGTGCTGTGATGAACAAGTCGAACAGAAGCTGCAGTGAGAGTAATACCAGAAAGAGCCCCACATGAGATCGCTTTAATATCTCAATTGTTTCTTCTAGATAGCAATTAGATAAAATCTTTTGCTGAGGTCTCCTGCTTTTCAGATATTTTTCCTTAGAAAAAGTCTAAAGTAATCTCACATGTTTCTCCTCTAGAGTTTCACAAGAGATCTCAACGTGTAAGAAATACATTTTGATTTGCTTTAAATGGTTGAAAATAAATGTTGTTTTCTTTAGCTTTTTAAAATTGTTTAACACCGTTAAATGATCTGACATCAGGGTGTTAATAAAAGTGCTCTCTCTGTTTTACAGTTTTTGTAACACACTGTAACCGTCAAATATCTAGAACCAGATGTAGAAAGACATGCAAACACACACAGGAACATGTGTTTCACATTTACAGTTATTAAAACGATCTCTGTTGAAATACTTCACTTTAATGCACAAAGATTTCAGCACTTGAACTTCTCTGAGCATGTCCTCTAAACAAAGATATTACAAACATGTAAGATGTGTCCAGATAAACAAACATAATTTTTTTGTTTTTCACAATTAATTGAAGACTGTAATCCCTAACTCTGGGGAAGAGCATTGTGGGAAAGTGGAAAGTGTTTTGCTGTTTATGGAAGTAAAACAGAAAAGACAAAAATGAATCCTCAGGAGATCACATGACCTGCCAACAGAGATAGGCGCTTAGGTCCCTAAGCTTGACATCAACAACTCATCCATTAAAGTTACTGATTAGTTACAAGTTCGTTGTTCTATATCCTCGTGACTGTTAAATAGTACACAATGTCTAAACGCCAGCTTCTGCTGTCCTCCCGAGAAGAAACAATCGAAAGAGCCTGAACACGAAACGCTATGCGCCATTGTTGCCGAGGAGCTAAAGCTACAGCTTTCCGTCATCAGAGAAATCTTCAAGGAGGAACTCAGGCCCATTGCCAAAAGAATTGGTATGCTAGAGAAAGAGATGAGATTAATTAGCAGCAACTTGCAGGCGGCAATCCGAAAAGTCAAGAAAGATTCCGTAGAACTCAAGTTTGACGTTGACACACAACAAGATAAGATGGCGAGATCGGAAGACAGGAGCCGTCGGTGCAATATTTGTCTCGTGGGGCTTAAAGAAAGGCCTTTATACAAAAGCATTTACCTCAGTGGATTCCGTCTCTTAACAACAGATCAGTCGAGGTTGAAAGGGCACATCCCATTTATAGTGCTGATGGAAACAAAAGAGGCCCAGGCACATATATGTTTAAACTGCTACGATTCCAGGACAAAGACGCGATTCTCAAAGGAGCCCAAACCGCTGGTCAGATATTACACAACGGCAGTGCACTTCTCTTTTTCCTCGACTAGGGCAACCAAACTGCTGTGAAAAGGCGAGAGATGAATCAGTCCAGGAAAAAGCTTTCACTGCTGTCCCATGTCGAGACCTAGAGGCTAATATAATCCACCCTTTTCATCTGCAGGACCTTCCCTTTTCTGCCATGTCTAAGAAATCAATTAAACATTTTGGGCCAATTATTGAACACTCTTTTAATACATGGAAACAAGTCAAAAAGATCATGGGTAGACCTTTTCTGTACAATGAAACATCACCCCTCTATGTACCAGGAATATGCCTATTGTATTTAAAGCCTGGTCTGATCATGGCATTTACAGGATAAATAATATCTTCAGTGATGAAGGTTTATTCCTTTATGTTAAGCAGTACACTAGTATACCAGCTTCATCATTCTGGGAAAGGGAACTAAAGGCTGAGCCTGACTGGGATGTTGTGTGGGACAATTGTTTCTCCACCTGAAACAAGCCCGCCCACCAACTGATCCACTATAAACTTATTAACAAGGCTTTTATTACACCCAATATATTGCACAAGATGACCCTCACTTCCATCTGTGTAGTAACACTGCAGTAGGTACCTACTTACACATGTTCTGGGAATGCCCTATAGTGGATTAATTTTGGTCCATTGTGAAGACTGTGCTTTCGGACATATTAAATCTGGAGATACTAAAAGACCCATTGCTTTTCAGGGACTGCAGCCAAAAAGACTATCTTAAAGCTTTGGATGGAACCATCCACTCATACATCTTCCCTCTGGCTGGCATACTTTAGAGACATTGCCTTGCTGGAAGGCACCACCGCTAAGTTCAACGGTGCAAAGAGCAAGACTTTACAAAGTTGGGAGGAAATTGCTAAGGTGATGTTAGACTGAATTAGGTCTTGAATCTTATTTATTTATTTACCTTTATTTATTTATTTTATCCATCTGTATGTGTATGTATTTGTGCATATGTGTATGTATGTTTATGAATGTATGTGTGTGTACATATGTATGTATATCTGTATATATTTTTATTTTTTATTTTCTTTATTATTATTATTATTATTATTACTATTATTATTATCTGTAACTTGGGTAGCTCTTGGGCACCTTTCTGTATATAGTTCATATGATTTGTGATCCATATGCTCTTTTTCAAACTCAATAAAAAATATTGATCACAAAAAAGATTAATCCTCAAAATATTAATAACTACAGTCTTGACGGACACAAAATAGATATCATTTGAAAGCTTAGAAGCTCTAATTTACAATGCATTTAGACATTATGACCAAAACTGAACGAGTGTTTTGAAATTTGCAGACAAATCAGAAGTGTTCTGTTTTGATAATTTATTAAATAACAAAATTGCACTGCACATATTATTGCAATCAGTAAAATCATCAAACTCATAAAATATCCATGTGTCATATGTTGTTGGAAAGCTCTCAAAGAGTAGAATACAACCTGCCTATTTGTTATGTTGGTGTTGCTTATATACCGCATTTTTGCTTCACGAAAATTAAACTGAAAATAAACGGAACATAAAGTATCACATACCATTACTTAGAGGAGGTGATTATCTTTCAAACGAGTCCACACACAAGATAATCAGATGTATAAATCATTAGATAATCCACATGAAGCACAATGTTACATATGACCACCAGGAGATGGCGCCAAATACATGATACAGACTCAATGATGACTCAAATGACACAGAATGAAACTCATTCTGTAAAATCTCATTACTAAAATCATGTCTGCATGCTATGCAAACCTTTAGTCATTGTTGTGTTTGCATGTGTAATTAGTTCTTATGTACAATTATTATGTTTTATTTGTTTGGAGATGTTTTTGGAGACTTGAGACGTTTTTGGACACTGTGATAAATAACATTTGTAATGCTATAACTTTTGATTGCTTTGTCATTTCAACACAAATTTTTTCTCAGATACAGTTGACATGATTGGGAACAAAACAAAAGCAGGTTTTCAGTGCCACCTTATTTACACCCAGAGGTATATAATGTCAAATCAGAAAAATAAAAAAAGTAAATTTTTGGCTTAATCTTTGTGATTTTCCAGCAGTTTATTAGGCTGAGAGTCTTAGAATGAATAATAATCTAAATCATTACAAAAATTTAAGTGTTCTTTACAGCAACACTTGACCCAAATTTTTCCCTGAACTATAGCAAAGTAAATATTTATAACATTTATGATCAACCTAGTCTCGAAGAATGATTGTTACTATAACAGAATTTTTGCAAACTGAGTTTTACGTGCCGCGTTGTACATTTCGCCAAAGTTTCCTGGTGAAATTAACACTAGCGCTACAACAATTGTGCGTTTTATTAACTTTCACACAAATCACAAGTACAATGGCTGATTATGACTTTATAGACAACAATTCATCATCTCTAACAAACACAAATCTTCAACCGCTATAAACTGAGGTGTCCTCTGAGTAACCTTGGCATGATTTTTGATCCCACACTACTGTTTGATGTCCATGTTAGCAATGTTGTTAAGACAGCCTTTTTCCATCTACATTACATCTCTCACATTTGTTCACCCACCGCCCCTCGCTGGAACACGAGACCAGTGTGGCACGCAGGTGAAAATCATTCTCCACATTCTCCACTTATCTTCCCAGCCTCGCTCTGCCCAGACGCTGCTCGGCTCCGCCCTGCTCACCACAGGGTCATTTAAAAGTAACTTTATTCCACTATGTTGAAATTACATGAACAAAATGTGTTTTCTGACAAAGAATTAATGAGCTAAACCAAGAGGAAAAAATATGTTAATGAAACTTAATGGATTCATGTGGAACAGATTTAAATGATTAAATCAGTTCAGTGTGAACTTGACATTTGCAGTATGGTGTGTTCAAGAAAACATGAGTAAAACTGCAGATCTTCTGCTTTAAACTCCAAAGTCCAGCCCATCATAAATGTGTGTGTGTGTGTGTGTGTGTGTGTGTGTGTGTGTGTGTGTGTGTGTGTGTGTGTGTGTTTCCTGTGAATTCAGTTGTGTTTCAGGATCACTGTGCTCCACCCTAATCTCCCGGTGCTGTCACAATCTGATGCCAGACCAGAGCTGTCCATCATGCCTTTAATGTGTGTATATCACATGTGTATGGCTGGTTTTTCTTGGTCCTCTTGGCTTCAGGAAGTCTAGTTGGTTTCAGTCCCTTCCTGTGTCTGTGTTCAGTACAAAGATTCGCACAGGACTTTCCATGTTTTGTGCAGCGAGTCCGATCTACTGACTGAGATCTGGCACAACATTATATGTAATAAAAGTCATTCATCAGAGAGATAAAGCATCCGTTTCCTCAACAGGCGCTATTCTAAGAGTGCATAATAATACAAACTGAAGGACACTCATTGTGTGCAGAGAACAGGAAGGTAATCAGTGTTTAGACACTTATGAAATCAGTCAGAGTTCAGGTAATATCTTTCAGGTTTACCTAAAGAGAATGTGAGTGTCATTAGTGTTGGGCCTCATGTATTCAGATAGAAGACAAAGGCAGGCCTAACACAGTCGTAAAACCTAACTCAAGCCCCCACACACCGTCGTAATCTTAAGTCGTAAATCTTACTGATAAAAATCGCGCCAAAATCAAACAAAGGGAGTCCAAAACAGACTACAAATCCCATGAAGCCTTGCTCACTAAAGGATCGAACTCTCAACTCCTATTGGATGAGGCACACGACAGAACGTCCCTCAAACATGACATCATCAGGAGTTGAAATACCTCTGAAATGCTTCCGGAATTTGCTTCCAGCAACTTTGTTCACCGGGTATAGATGCAGCTCATCGCTGCTCTCAGGTGCAACCTCATGGCACAAGGAAGTAACGTCCGACTTGAAACTGTAGCCATACAATCTCCATCTCGCTGGACGAGTTGAGATTACTCTGTGTTCAACCGAACACTCTAACGGATCCGAAGGAGACCGCCGAGCAATCCGCATCTTCATCTGTTTGCCTACAGAAGTGAAGAGATTAAAGATTTCTCTTCCATCTTCAATCAAGTCGACATTTCTGAGTTCTCCGCCAGCCCGCCGAGAATCAACAGCCGTACCGCCCACCAACAGAGCGAGGAAACGGCCTCCCGTCATCACCTGAGCCTCAAGGAACCGGGTCGGAGTTAAAGGACGGAGGAAAACACATTCTGTCCTCATGCGATTCAAGTAAGAGGTTTACGTCTGGGCAGAGATAGAATATTATAGTGTGTTATTCTTGTGTTTCAAGGTTTTTTGCTTGCACAGTTTATGGACCGCCATGTCCGCTCATTATTAATACTCAGGGTATTAATTATCACGAATTTGTTTTGCTGTATTGTGGTCCAACCAAAATGGACTGTTGTGCAATTTCGCCATCGCGGGTGAGACAGCAACTGAGTTCATCCATTAAAGAGTCAAAGTACGCAGGACTGTTTACGAGCCGTCCACCGCGTCTCTGAGCGATGAACTAACAGCTGCTTTCTCTCCCACTATCGCAAAATCGACTTTAGGGCTGTCACTTCTCTCTCTCGTACTAACCACACACACACACATGCACGTGACCCCTCACAAACATTCTGGCACACATTTTGGCTCGTAGATAGCTTAAATGCTATAGTCCAGCTTTGTCCCTAAGCTATCGTACAAGTGGATACACGCAGTAACTGGTAGACGCCATTGAGTGGTTTCTCTCCGCCCCCATTCGCGGTCATATTCCCTGGCCGGAAGTCTCACGTGACACTCTCCACGAGAGTCACGTCTGCCATTTTGTGCACATCCCAGCTTACACACACACACACACTGTCACACACACACCTTATGTGTTACAGGATTATTTTATTTCCATATCTAATCATATCACTGTTTAGTTTGTGGTTGGAAGTTGGAAGTTTATTGACTGCATTGTATTAATTATTAATTGATATTACTGCATAAATAAACTTTGTTTATAAATAAACTATAAATAAACTTTATATTACAAAGAGAAGTGTTTTGGTTTGTTTTGCATACGCCTGTGTCATGCTGACGGGATGTCAGTGCTCAGATTCAAACCTTCATTCATTGTTTCTTCCCGAAAATCGATATTCTTCGGATGTCGATTTTCCTAAGAGAACAATCTAATATTGAGACTGTTATACTATCTAGTTATTAGTCCCTGATTCCAGGGTGGTGCCCCGGTGATATTAATCCTAATTAATATTCTATTGATTTTTGATCATTGATGATTATCTTTGATGATTGTTGAATTTGAATGATCAATAAGCTAGTGTTAATTTTAATTAATGTTTCATCGATGTTAACAATTAACGATTATCTTTGAAAATTGTTGATTTAGAGGATTAAAAAGCTAACATTGATTCTCATCAATGTTCTATTGATTTTAATAATTAATAATTATCTTTGATAATTATTAATTATTGCTAATAACCAAACCCACTCCTAAACGTTGCGCACTACATTTACTGGAGCCCCTTATGAGGTTTTAATGAGTTAGACTCAATTAATTAATTTAAATATTAATTAATAACTAAAGAAATAATTATTAATTATTTCTGATAGTAACACTGATCTAAACAACCAGTAAAGCCCTACATTAGTAGTGTTTTCTAATACTATTGCTCATATAACGATTTAATCAAGCCTCTTAAAGTAAGTATTAAACATTCAGTGTATAAGTGCTCCTGTTACAGACATGAATGATTTCTCAAATCATGTGTTGTTGAGGAGAGGTGTGCTGTTATTTTACTAACAGATCACACTTACCATTTTCACCTGAAAAAACCCCATAGACTTATATTGAAGGAGGGACTCCAGTCTGATCTAGCCAGAGGCTTTTTCACGTGAGAAAACAACCACCCAGAACACCAGATGAAAGTTATTAGATTAAAGTCAACAAACTTCTAGAGAAGTACTTGCAGGGTTAATACTTTTTTTTTATGTATTCCACTATTTCACTGTAGATTACAGAATACATGCTGTAAAATATAATTTGTAATGTATTCTGGTAGATTCCTCAAAGGTCAGTAACGTAATCTAATACTTTGGATTACTTTTTCAGCACTGGCAGATTTTTTCACTTGTTTTGACTATGAAAAAATTAAAGGTGCTGTAAGTGATTTTAGCCTTTCTACTTCCACGAGATTGAGATGTTGAATTAGCCATGCCTCCCTTTTCCAAAAACATGCTCTCCAAAGAAACCAAATTATCTTTATTGAGACCGACATCATGCAGAAACGGTTGTCAGAAATAACAGAAGCAAAATAGCGCCCTCAACTGACAACTGTTTTGAACAACATGGCACAAAAATGGCATTAAGTCTCAATATTTTGCTGCAACTATAATACTATGAGAACGTGCAAAATGATTGACAGATCGAAAGCATCAGAGACCGCGGACACATTTTTTGTTGTTTACAGAATCTAGAGCTGTCACAGAGACCGGTGAGATATCTCACGACACTTATTTCAGTTCTCTCAGGGAGTAGGAAAATTTTTTGCATACCTTTCCATGAAAAAAATCTCTTACAGCACCTTTAATAACAAGTGAATAAAATATGCCAGTACAGTAAGACAAAAAACAATTACATTGAAAATAAATTCTCTGAAAAAAAAAAAGTGTTGCTTATAAAACACGATAAAGTACATTTATCTTGTTTTAAAGGGGTCATGATATGAAGAATCATGTTTTCCCTGATCTTTTGTAAAGCAAGAGGTCATTGTACTATAAAAACATATTGTAAGTTTCAGAACTCAAAACTTCTCCTCACTGCAAAAAGAGCCTTTGTTGAAACCAGTCTGCCAAAACAACACATTATAGGCCAAAGTATACTTCGGAAGTCCATGTCGTGGGTCTCTCGGAGCACAGTATGTGTGATGCAAATCGCGCCATCAGCACAGCAGCGCGGCTTTATCGCACGCCGCCTAGATAGTGCTCGTCTGTGCGCATCGTCTGCGCATGCGCTGGCCATTGACTGTCCTAAAACAGTGTCACAAAGCAGTTGTAGTGTGCATACATTGAACGCATTCCTATTAGTTTACTCAGAAAGGTAAGGTAGTCGGCCAAGCGTGATCTGATTTGAAAAGCGCATAAACGAAGTATACCCGGGCCTTAATGCCTACTTTACCTTTAATCACTTCCATAGCCCCACCCAGTAGAGGTGAGCAGTGAGATAGCAAGGAGAGAGAGCAGGTCAGTCAAGAGCAGAGAGCCAATCAGAACAGTGGGCATGTACTGTCAAGTCTTAATGGAGAAACAGCACCAAAACAGAGTGTTTCTGACAGAGGGTCAGAATGAGGGTGGGAATTATCATAATTTACAAATATATGACTGTTTTCATGCGAAAACTGTACTCATTTTATAAGTAAACCTCAAGGAACATAAAATAATTATTAAAAAAATATTTCATGACCCTTTAAGGATTTTTAGATAGTTTTACAAGAAAACAGTATCAAGATTTTTGAAGTAAATTTTTGCCCTAATTTTAAAGATCTTACTAGAGAAAATAATTATAATCTAACGTGGATTTTCTTGATAGAAAAATATAATCGTGCCTGAAGACAGGTGCAAGTAAAAGGACATGAAATAGCATTTTAGCTTAGCATAAAGCTAAATGTTCACATGTGAATTTACACAAGGTATATTTATTTTTCCGCTGCTCCAAAAATGTATGCAACAACATCATCTTCTGATCATAGAACATCATATACACCTTTTTATTTATAACAGGGTGAAAGTGCCCTCAGTCTGCTCGTATGAATGTAAAACATCATAAGAAAGTGTTTCACCACTGTTCAAATACTCCTCGGATCACATCATTTATATGGATGTTTTCCAACAAAGCAGACTAAAAATGAAAGTAAAGTGCAAAGTTATCTCTTCAGTAAGTGAAATACTTTTTAAATGTAACTATATTCTAATTACCAATGATTTAAATTGTAACTGTAGTGAAGTAGTACTCAAGATGGCGCAGAGTATGACTGCTGCGTTGCGAGCTCCGACACAACATAGCAGTGTTTTGTTTGTTTTGTTCACAATTCTTATGTTTTTTTGCCTTGGATGTTGTTTGCCTTATTGTCTTCGACAGACAAACACTTTTGGACATTAGTTCAGCAATTTCACACCGTAAACCTTCAATTTCCTCAATGCCGACCCGCTGTTTACAAACACGCAAGCGGAGCCCTTTGTCTGGGCAGTCCGGAAGCGGAAACGCAGGAGGAAAAGGGGAAACAGAGCCGGCGTTCTCATCAGAGTAAGACGCCATGCAAATCGACCCCCGCTACCCACTATTCTACTGGCAAATGTTCAGTCTCTGGATAACAAGCTCTGCGAGCTGAAAGCGCGGATGTCTTTCCAACGAGAGACGAGGGACTGCTGCATTATCTGCCTAACAGAAACTTGGATGTCTGCGGAGATTCCAGACTCAGCCATTGAACCCGCGGGGGTCTCTTTGCGGACAGAGCGAAAGACCTCTCAGGTAAAAGCAGAGGTGGTGGTGTATGTTTTATGATCAACAAATCCTGGTGTGATCAGAGGAACGTACATTCTATCAAGTCTTTCTGCTCTCCTGATCTGGAATTTCTCATGCTTCTGTGTCGACCATTCCGGCTACCGAGGGAATTCACAGTGGTCATTATCACTGCTGTGTACATCCCGCCACAAGCCGACACAGACCGGGCACTCAAGGAACTGTATGGGATTATAAGTGAGCAGGAAACTGTGCACCCTGAGGCCGCGTTCATTGTGACCGGGGACTTTAATAAAGCCAGTTTCAAATCAGTCGCACCAAAATATCACCAGCACATTAGTTTCAACACACGAGGGGACCGGGTTTTGGACCATTGCTACTCTCCCTTCCGGGATGGCTACAAATCCCTCCCCCGCCCACCATTTGGCAAATCGGACCACTCTTCCATTCTGCTTCTGCCCTCTTACAGGCAGAAACTGAAACAGGAAGCACCCACCCTCAGAACGATCTAGTGTTGGTCGGACCAATCAGATTCTACGCTACAAGACTGTTTTGATCACACGGACTGGGAGATGTTCCGGTCCGCCTCTGATGATGACATCGAGCTTTACGCTGATAGCGTAATGTGTTTCATCAAAAAGTGCGTGGAGGACGTCGTTCCGACCAGAACAACACGGATCTATCCGAACCAGAAACCATGGATAAATAGCGATGTTCGCATGGAACTTAATGTGCGGACCTCCGCTTTCAATTCCGGGAACGTGGAGGAGCATGAACAAGACAGTTATGCCCTCCGAAAAACAGCAAAACGCCAGTACAGGAACAAGATTGAAGGACAGTTTAACACCACCAGCTCTAGAAGCATGTGGCAGGGAATTAACATCATCACGGACTTTAAAAGGAATAAAAACTCCGCTATGAACACCGCTGCCTCTCTCCCGGATGAGCTAAATACTTTTTATGCTCGTTTTGAGGGCAATAACACCGCCCTCACGGAGAGAGCTCTGCGGCCAAAGCCGATCCTTCCGACGGGTGAATATCCGCAAAGCCGCGGGCCCAGACGGCATTCTGGGCCACGTCATCAGAGCGTGTGCGAACCAGCTGGCTGTTGTTTTTACAGATATTTTCAACCTTTCCCTCTCTTTGTCTGTAGTCCCCACATGCTTTAAAACATCCACCATTGTGCCTGTTCCAAAGCAATCCAAAATTACTTGCTTAAATGACTGGCGTCCTGTTGCTCTGACCCCCATCATCAGCAAATGCTTTGAGAGACTAATCAGAGATTACGTCTGCTCTGTGCTGCCTCTCTCTCTAGACCCATTGCAGTTTGCTTACCGCAACAACTGCTTCACTGATGATGCCAATGCATCTACAATACACACTGCTCTCTCCCACCTGGAAAAAAAAAACACTTATGTGAGAATGCTGTTTGTAGACTACAGCTCAGCATTCAACACCATAGTGCCCTCCAAGCTAGATGAGAAACTCCAGGCTCTGGGCTTAAACAGCTCACTGTGCAGCTGGATCCTGGACTTCCTGTCAAGCAGATGCCAGGTGGTTAGAATAGGCAGCAACATCTCCTCATCACTGACCCTCAACACTGGAGCCCCGCAGGGCTGTGTTCTCAGCCCACTCTTGTATTCCTTGTACACACATGACTGTGTGGCAACACATATCTCCAATGCCATCAAGTTTGCTGATGACACGACGGTGGTAGGTCTGATCACTGACAATGATGAAACAGCCTACAGAGAGGAGGTGCACACTCTGACACACTGGTGTCAGGAGCACAACCTCTCCTTCAATGTCAGTAAGACAAAGGAGCTTGTGGTGGACTTCAGAAGAAAAGACAGAGAACACAGTCCCATCACCATCAATGGAGCACCAGTGGAGAGAGTCAGCAGCTTCAAGTTCCTGGGTGTCCACATCACTGAGGAACTCACATGGTCCATCCACACGTTGTGAAGAAGGCTCACCAGCACTTCTTCTTCCTGAGATGGCTGAGGAAGTTTGGAATGAACTGCCACATCCTCACATGGTTCTACACCTGCACTGTAGAGAGCATCCTGACTGGCTGCATCTCCGCCTGGTATGGCAATAGCACCACCCACAACCGCAAAGCACTGCAAAGGGTGGTGCGAACTGCCAGACACATCATCGGAGGTGAGCTTCCCTCCCTCCAGGACATATATACCAGGCAGTGTGTGAAAAATGCTTGGAGGATCATCAGAGACTCCAGCCACCCGAGTCATGGGCTGCTCTCACTGCTACCATCAGGTAGGCGGTATCGCAGCATCAGGACCCGCACCAGCCGACTCCATGATAGCTTCTTCCCCCAAGCAATCAGACTTTTGAACTCTTGATCTCCCACGATCAAAATACATCAGCACTGTACTTTATACTTTTACTCTTATATCTCACACCGGACTGTCATAAATTATATTATTATTATATTATATTCTCTCTTAACAACTTACTATCAACCGACAGCCTGAATGTCAATACAGTACAATACAACCTACTGTACATTCTATATATACTACTATATATACTTTTAATTTTTATTGAATAATGTGTATCTATATTGTGTGTATTGTATACTGTACAGTGTATGTTATTATTTGCATATTGTTGTGTGTAATTATGTGTATATTAGACTTTAGATTGTGCTGTGTTAATTTGATGTTTATTGTAGATTGGTATATGTCTCATCACTGTCACGACTGCTATGTTGCTCGGAACTGCACCCAAGAATTTCACACACCATTGCACTTGTGTATATGGCTGTGTGACAATAAAAGTGATTTGATTTGATTTGATTTGATATTTTTTTATTTTAAATAGGTAATCACGTTACTTCCATTACTCCCCAACCCTGAGTACTTGTATGTGTCTGTATTGCTTGTTTTATAATATTAAAAATTATTCAGCTGTTGAGAGAACTGCCTCATGTGTAAACGTAACTGTGGAGAGCAGGGCGGGCTGAGCGGTAACTGTGCGGAGCGAGGCCAGGTTGGACACCTGCAGTGGATTATCTCGCCCAGCTGTGGCTGATTACAGCTTTAATGGCGAGGGATAGAGCCGTGGTGAGAGCTGCAGTCAGGGAGAGACACGGAGAGAGAAAGAGACTCAACGAAGCTGTTTATGTGTAGTGTTGAGATGAAAAGCAAATAGAGTTTATGTGTAGTGTTGAGCTGAAAAGCAAATAGAGTTTATGTGTAGTGTTGAGATGAAAAGCCAACTGAATTTATGTGTAGTGAAGCTGAAAAGCAAATAGAGTTTATGTGTAGTGTTGAGATGAAAAGCCAACTGAGTTTATGTGTAGTGAAGCTGAAAAGCAAATAGAGTTTATGTGTAGTGTTGAGATGAAAAGCCAACTGAGTTTATGTGTAGTGAAGCTGAAAAGCAAATAGAGTTTATGTGTAGTGTTGAGCTGAAAAGCAAACCCTTTGTGTACTGCTGAAAAGCGGCCTTATTGTGTGCAACTGAAAAGTGCAACAATAAATGTCTACATGTTTTGTCAAGCCGGCTCCAGCATTCTCTTTTTCCATGAATATTTACAGTAACTGACAGTCCTTATAAAATCAGATTATTCTTCAGAGTGATTCAGAGATACTTACATAATTTACAACTGAACAAAGTTCAACCAAGAGAACAAGCAAACACACACACAATGATTCTTTTATAGTGAACTCAAGTGTCTGATGGCTACAGGGATCAACGTGTGTGTGTGATAGTATGTGTACATGTGTGACGTCACAGTGTTTGTTAATGAATCAGCTAATGAGATTAAACATCAGCTTGAGTGTTTGTACTCTTAATCACTGCAGTCTTTATACCAACTGTTTAGTCAACCTACTTCACAGATGACTCTTACTCTCCGAAGTATAACAGTGTTAAATCCTGTAAATACTGTGACACTATCATCTCATTTCTCATGAAGAAAGCCCAGCAGCTCATGAACTTCCTGAGAAAACTGAATATTGCACATTCTGTCCTCATCCAGTTCAACAGAGCCAGTGTTATTAGTTTAAACGTGTGTCATAATTGGGATGAATAATCAAAACACATCATACAGTAGATTCATTCACTCTGTCCCAACAAGCAACAACCAGCTCCAACATTTCAAACATTCTAAAGTTGTCATAAAATATTGAGAAACAGAAGTGTCTCTGTCCCAACAAACACTGATCCCACAGAACAACTGTGTCTGATGGTGCTTTCATAGATGCCCAGACGGAATCTGCAGATATTTTCTACTCCAGTTTTGGGTAAGTTACTCAAAAAAGTAATCTACTACAAATTATTCCTTTTAAATTGTAATCATATTACTCTACCCATTACTTCATGGGGAAAGTAATCACATTACTAATCACTCTAGTTACTTTCTAAAACACTTTTCTCAGAAAAGTTTTAGTTTTTCCCCTGAACGAATTGAAACTAATGTCTGTATTTCCTCGCTCTCCCTTACAAACACAATGAACATAATTCATGTTTAAAATATATTCTACATAAATAATATCCTTTCAGAAGTGAGTAACCCAAGTAGTGTACTTAAAAGTAGTTAACTCAATAGAAAGTCAATAACTGTAATCTGATTACACACATTTAAATGGTAATGAGTTACACTACTTTGACTAAAATGTATTAAGATGACAGTAACTAATTACTTTGTAATCAGATTACAGCCAACACTGTTCTGGACTGATTGTTTTGGAATCGATTTTAAAAAGTGTTAAATGGAGGTGTGAGTACTAGAGGCATTTATCAAATTAGCCAAAATAATTAATAACAGCACTGGCATTTTCATTCTGCGGAAGAGTTTTGCACACTTAGATTCTGTGTAAATAAATATACATTAAATAAATATAAATTATATAATTAGCATTAAGGTAAAAGACACTAGGAATCATAATATACCTTTGAAATATCAGCTTGATTTTTTTTACAATGATAAATTTAAGCTTTTGGTTACTAAATTTGCTTCTGTGAATATAAACTTGAGTTTTGTAAATAATTTTTCATTTTAAATAAAGAACAGTTACCACTGTGTTGGAGAAATACAGAAGAAAAATCAAAGAAAAAATATAGATATAAATGTATAATACATAAAAAATAATTAAGTTATCTAAAAAATAATTACCAATCGGAATGAAAAATAAGGTCAGGTCCGTGAAATGTTTACAGTTAACTATTCAGACCGTACCAATCCAAATGCAAAAATAGAAAAAGTTCTGGTTACTTCAAGAATGAATAAATGTCCTTTTGTCTCCTTTTCTTCAATTTTATTACTTCTAAATTGAGACTTTTGAATAATTGACTGATCACCAATTTTCAATGTTAAAAAAATAATTAATTTGTCTTGCAATTTGCGCTGTGGGCTGTACCATTAGCACGGGGGTGTGTTAGGGAACGGTCTGCATATACATTGACGAGTAGTTTACAAGGCTTGCCCAGGGATCGACAACCGAAGGCACACGTGCCACCTTTGCCACACAGAGGGGTTGGCATGTGGGCAATAGCAAGAGAGTGGATAAACCATTTGCGCGACAAACTTGGTGCCAAGCTATCTCTACACTTTAAATGGGGCGCGCAAGCATAATGGGTTTGGCTTTACGTTGTTCGCTCCGCGCAGTGGTTGATAGGGGCTATGACATGCTATGTCAGTTTATTTACAAAGCATACTTGCAATAAACAATGGTTACTTTTTTCTCCCCTTTTCTCCCCAATTTGGAATGCCCAATTCCCAATGCGCTCTAAGTCCTCGTGGTGGCGTAGTGACTCGCCTCAATCCGGGTGGCGGAGGACGAATCTCAGTTGCCTCCACGTCTGAGACCGTCAATCCGCACATCTTATCACGTGACTTGTTGAGCGCGTTCACGCGGAGACGTAGCGCGTGTGGAGGCTTCACGCTATTCTCCGCGGCATCCACGCACAACTCACCACGCGCCCCACCGAGAGCGAGAACCACATTATAGCGACCACGAGGAGGTTACCCCATGTGACTCTACCCTCCCTAGCAACCGGGCCAATTTGGTTGCTTGGGAAAATTTAGGGTTATTAATCTTTTCTTATGTATGAATGCCTTTATATGGAGTTTACTTGCCATTAGAGCGGTCAAATGACTGAAATGTCAGAAAACTGCCATGTACCCGCTGGTCAGTCCAGCCAGCCCCTATTGTGTTAAAGAGCACTGAATTTTATGATATCATTCCAAAAACTTAGGCTACATAAATGTATTGGAATGGATCTATTCTTATATATTAACACCTTTATAGGGAATTTACTTGAGAATAATTTTCTTCACTTAGCCAGCCACCATGCAGCAGTGGAAGAAATGGAGAACTGGACCTGGTAAATTGCAATATATGCTCCTTAAAAAGGCCTTAATACATTAAAATATTATTATTATTATTATTATTATTACTACTTATAATAATATTAATTAGGTTGCGACCCCTGCTAGCCTTTTAAACTCCTCAACCTCCACGCAGTCCGTTCCCTAACCCGCACCCCTGTGCTAATGGATCAAAGAAAATATATATATATATATATGAACTGTAAAGCGTTACACTGTCCAAAGTCATCATACTCCTTCTGATTAGTTATTCTTGCTGTTATTTATGAGTTGAAGAGACTGTTTAATGTGGGATCTTTAAATCTGGGTAAAGAATCGAGTAATTTGTTCCTATGAATAAAATGATTACAGTGCAAAAGAAAAAATGTGAACTTTTAACAGCACAAGGTGAACGGTGACGTCACAGATTCGGAAGGAGTGTTCGCGGTGACGTCAGCGCGGGCGCGGCGTGTTTATGAATCTCGTGCAGGACGTTCAGAACGCGCGTGCATGTGAGACAACTGTGTGGAGATGTTGTATTTCTCTTCATAAGAGCTCGTCAGATCCGATCAACAGGTAAGACACTTATTGATCATATTGATGAAGATGATTAGAACACACAACAGCGAACCGGGAGAGACTGTGTGTGTGTGTGTGTGTGTGTGTGTGTGTGTGTGTGTGTGTGTGTGTTTAATTGTCTCCATTCTAACTCCGTGAAAACTTGTGGAATCAATAATCATCAATAATAATCCGTTTCTGCTGGTAAAACTATTAATCACACAGCCAATAATGCGTTTTTTTCTGCAGATTAAACCAGTGTTTTCTTATTTGTTGTGATTTAATTCATTGCATTGTGTTGATATCTAATTAGTAACAGAAGTTTTAAGACAATCCCAGAAGTGTCAGAAATACAAATATTGTTCAACTCTATAATGTCACAAAGTGTCTCCATCCAGTTACTGAAGTAATGTGTAAAATGCTTTTAAATCTAAAAGGTTCACTTTATTTATGATGTTTTGAGAATGAAGTTTCTTTAGAGTTTACCGTTTCAAAACAGTACTGTGGCAGTACCATGGTACAGTTATGTTTACAGATGGTAAAACTGGCACTATAGCATGTGTATGGAATGTGCACCATTAGTGATCGATTAATGTGTGTTTTTTAATGGCTGGTAACAATAACTATAGAGATCAGGGTCGACAGGGGCTCATATTATTGACATATGTGATATAGACGAATACAATTAAAGCAACTTTAATTTAATTTAATGAATGTTGTCTGTACAGAATATTTCTTCAAAGTGCAATTAATTGTTTGAAACACCTGACGAGTGTATTTGTAGAGTTTTAATCTGACATTAGAGAAAGTTAATGTTAATCAGCCAATCAGACGCAGATATCAGACGATGCCAATAATCTCAAAATATCACCTGATTGTTCGTCCTGCTAATTGCTATATTCATAAACCATGGTATTTACATGGTGCTTTAAAGAATGCCATAGTACTAATGTTAGCGCTGAACGATTTATCGAAATAAAATTGAAATTGCGATATGACATTATGCGATTATCAAGCGGAAAAAGCTGCAAATTAATTAACCCTATAACGACGTGTTTCAAATATGATACACAATGTTTGACGGCTCCTGTTTCACTCTCTGTTCAAGCTGATGAGCCAAACAAACTACAGTATGTACATTTCACATGTTTATGGCACCATCTAGTGGTTATCTGTGAAAACAAAGTAGTTTCAATGTTTATATCGATCTATTTAAAATGTTGGGATAAATAACAGCTGATTTTAATAAAGTTAAAGTGACAGTAATGATTATATTGTTACTGATATTTTAAAATGAGTATTTGCTGAATATAAGCAACTTGTGCTTGGTTAAAATTTTGTACATTATTTTATTTAAAAAAAAAAACCCTTTGAAATCCATGTATTAAATATGATACAACAGACTTTTGAGGAATATCTCTCAATCATCATTACATTTACATTCATGCACACCACAAAACAAATCACAGAGCTTTGAAAATACTGACATATTCATTTTATAAGATATATTTAAAGTGTGCACTAATATTTCTGTGTATGTTCATATATGCAGTTTGCTCTGTCATTATAAAGATTCATTATTTTACATCACAAGCTATTATGATGTCATCTTACCATAAGTTCCTGAGACCCAGAGAACAAAGTTTTATAGTCAATATAGTGTTTGGTGCATAAAATACAAATGATAAAAATGATTCATATTGTCTTTGATGTGCTGAACTGTGATACATTTCAATCCATATTTATAGATCAAGAAGAGGAAGTTTTCATGGTCAAACTCTCAAACATTTGATATCTCTGAAAAGCCCAGAGAGTCCTCTGATAATACCCCAAGATTTACCACTGTAGAAACACTTCAATAACTAATGTCCCAAAATCAGGAGGATAATGACCTTTAAAGTCTAATGTATCAAATATGATACTTTTTTTTTCAATTTCTTTTTATAGTTTGTCTAATGGTACAAAAAACAGTTTAATGTAAAAAAAAAAAAAAAAAAAAAAAAAAAAGGCATTTTCTGACAATTCTTTCACATGTCAGATTTACATGGTTAATTAAATATATTGTGTGTACATGCTGTTTGCTGCATTTATGAACTGTGTAAGTGATTATTAAAACTGCACAAGGGAAATTCAGTCAAATTTAAGCACAATCAATTTGTTTTGCTCTGAAAAGAGAGTGACCTGCTGCAGATTGTAAAACGGAATCAGATTAAATGTGCACTAGACTACAAACCTCAAAACACCCTGAACACACACACTCTCTCACACACACACACACACACACACACACACACACACACACACACACACACACACACACACAGGCCTTCTCTAGGCCTTCAGTGCGATTCAGCAGCTTAATTTACACTTAGAAAACTCCTGATGTTGCTATAACAATGCAAAAAGCACTTACTAATTTACTTGAAGTGAAAATCAGTCCTCCTTTCCTGTTTAATTAATCAATCGCACGATCATGCAGAACATCTTGTGTTTGTAAATACATAAGGATCTCTTTTTCAACGGCGATAGCGGCAGTGATGACAGACGACTCATCAGCAAGATCTCACACTCTTCACTTTCAAATTACGTACATCACTTAAAGCGTGATTGCGTCACTCAACGCCAGCTAGAAGGCCTCGACCGGGACATATCCTAAAGATCACACCCACCAAGAACAAATAAATCAATCTGATTGGCTGATGAATCTGACAATCTGACTTTAGTTGCTCATTCATTTGCACTGTTGAGGGATTCTGTGGAAATCTGAAGGCCTGACGGGGTGGAGCTCAGACTCACGCGCTGCTTCGGACATGTGATTCGTGAAACAGTTGTCACACTTCGTTTGTAAGCATCGAGGAATAAATTCTGACTGGATAAACTTTTTGTTTTTCTCTGTTTGTTTGTTGATTAATTAAGAGTGGAAACGATTAAAAATACATAGGCAAAAAGGTGATTGAGAATGAAAGGATGAGAACTATTTATTTATTATGTTACGCCAGCAGAGAAGACTTTGCTCGCCCTGAGAAATCTCCAATGTCCAAATCTAAAGTAACCTCATAACAGCGGGTTTTATTGGATAGAATAATGAATGAAAGCATTTCTTTTCCTTTAGTGTACCACCAAAATAATAACACTCATGCTTGTGCTGCATGCAGGTTAAGAAAATATTACATAAATATGGTACTTTTTATAATAATAATAATAATAATAATAATAGGTGTTGCTGTTGTTAATATTATACAAGAATGTATTTCCATAATAGTTTCTTAACTTTATAATGTCTTATTATTGGGTTCCAATAAATAATGATTATAAAGTGGAAAAAACAGGTACACAGTGAGCAGGTACAGATGTTTTTACCCCCTCTGTGTTTCACTGTATGTTTTATTTATTAGTCTGCTCTTTTTAAGAGGAACAAGTTTTCTAAAAAAAAATAATAATAATAAAAAAAAAGGAAGGTTAATAATCATATTGCAGTTTAAATGATAATCGCAATGTTTTTTTTAAATAATCGTAATTCAATTTTTTTGTCCAAATACTGTAGTGTAATACGTGTGGGATGATATAGTGATCTCACGATTCAGTTCGATATTCAATATAAGATTAACAATTCAATATAACAAAATTAAATGACAAAATATGACAGAAAATTGTGTTAATTTTTTAAGAAAAATAAAGTAATACACATTATAAATGCTCAAAGGTCAAATATTAAGAGTTAATAAATCTTCATTAATGCAGCACAAGCAATAAAACATAAAAATAGGACAAAACTCCTATAACAAGCAAGGGAGAGCTGTACTTGTTTCTAGCCTGTTTATAGTTTGTGTATATTTTTATATGATTGGTTTGTCATTATTAATCACATTTTAGGTTTTAAAAAAGGCAGATGTTCTACATTCTATCAGTTTATATTATATCATGAAATTGCATATATAATAGTGATATGAGCTGTCACGGTTTGACAAGAAATGAATAGTCATTTTTAAACATATGTATAAAATCATGAGCACGCACATGAGATGAGGACTCCAGTCATATCAGTAACCGTATAAAAGCTGTTTCTATATTATAATCACATGACCAGTCAAATACTGTTCACTTAATCTCAGTATCCGCCCTGTTATTGGACACTTTCACTCATTGATTAATGATGTCAGACTGTAAATAGTGAATTTCTACAATGGCATCTGAAACTGAAAACTATTCTATTTTAATAATGCTGCATCCACACCACTAGGTGTCAGTGTAAGTCCAAGATGACAGAGTTCACCTTTAACCTCCTGAGAGCCGAGCGTGACTGCTGTGTGCATTTTCCATTTCCCTTTTTCATTTGTAACTTGTAGCACCTAATAAACATGCAAAAAAATAAACAAAATAAAATAAATCTAGAGCAAATAGTTTTCCTAATAATGTATGTCCTCATATGTGGACATCGGGACTAAGTTGTGAAATTTTAAATAATATCAAGCTATAGAAAGTCAGATTTCTTTCATCAAATAGTTTATGATGTTTCCAGGAGTGTTGATTATTCATGTTACAGACATTACATCAGAAATTAGCATAATTAATTCAGATTCAAAGTAATGTCCAGCATCATCCAATCACTGTCAATCATGTTAAAATAAAATGATACATTATAAATTCTGAATCTATGTACTGATTATCATTGTCACATGTCTGTCAAACATGTTGAGTGATCCAAACATCATCTGCAGCCTGAAACTGAACTTTTGATCAGATTTTAGGAGTGAATGCACTTAACTGCATAGAGAGCTATAGGATGCTCCCTTGCTCCCTATTTAGTGAATGACTTAACCTCCAGTGTGCTGTCTGTCTGCACTGGTCTCAGAACAGTTTGAAATGCACCTTATTTTCATCCTAACTCCATATAAAGCCTCTGAAAGACACATTTATCAGCTTTTGGATGAATACATTAATTCTCAATGTGATAATACACAGACAGTGAATATAGGATATTTGAACTGAAAATGAGTCTATAGTCCACATATGTGGTCATTGTGTTTAACAGCGTGCCATTTCTTGATAAATCGTTCAAATGTTAAAAATGTCCTATCAGATGAAACTAGAGTGTGAAAACTTAATGAGGTTTCTTATCAGATCTATTTTTTCGGTGTTTCAACCAAACACAAACTCCTCTGTGATTGCCGCCATGTTGTTTGGTCACATGACTCGGTGTGTCAAAAGTTTAACCCTTTAATGACAGCACAGAGTCTCCTGATCTGAGATCAGTTGGTTTAAATGATGCGTAGCCTATGGTGAAGCCAAAACGTAATGTCCACGCATGTGTACAGGGCTCTCAGGAGGTTAAACAAAACGAGGTGATTTTCAGGAATACCAGTAGTTACATTTCTAAAAGCTAAATTAAAGCACGTTAAGTACTTCAAGGACCTTGTGGAAACTCTGTAAATAGTGAAAAAAAGTGACAGAGAGATATGTTTGAAGGGTCATTTATGCTAACATGGACACATTTATTTTTTTTTAATTCTTTTTTTTAAATACCGAATTTTGCTTTATATGGTTTATCATTCAGTTTGGTTTACGATATTTCGAAATGCAGTATCTTGTCCCATCCCTAGAAGTGTAAGTCCAAAAAATATAACTATTTTATTGTACAATGGTACATTTTGTAAGTGTAAAGTCTATGTCTTATTAAAGACGTATAAGTGACCTATATAAATATAAATCATCTGTATTTGTGTTTGTTTTCCAGAGCCCAGTGTGTGTGTTTGCTGTCAGGCTGAAGCCGTGTCAGATTGTTCTGATGGCCGTCGTGATCTTCTCTTTGCTGTTGTTCCTCACTCAATCTCCTCCCATCGCTCCACGACCTACCTCTGCCC
>NC_059365.1:410000-477500 GCF_019703515.2 Myxocyprinus asiaticus | reverse complement strand
GCAACAGTACTCATGGGCTGAAGTGGGAGTTTTTTTTTTAGTATATTATTGTTCAAAATAGCCAACGCAGAGGGCACAAATGATTTTTTGTACCCATTCTTCTGGGCTAATGGGACCTCGAGTCTCCTGCCAGATGGTAACAGCTGAAATGATGAATGAAGGGGGTGAGTAGGGTCATTGTAGACCTGGGTTGCCTTCTTAGTAAGGGACCGAGTGTAGAGGTTCTGGAGTTGCAGTTGTTTGTCTCCAATGATCTTACTGGTCTGGTTGACCACCTGGGTCAGCTTATTCCAGTGTCTAACTGAGAGGTTCCCATACCAGGAAACAATGTTAAAGGTGAGAACACTTTCAGTGAGTGACCTGTAGACCATGGTTAAAGTGTGTTTGCTGGCATTAAAACTCCTCAATTTCCTGAGGAGAGAAAGCTGTTGCCGTGCCTTTTTATAAATATAATCTGCATTAGGCTGAAAGGAAAGTTTATTGTCAATTATTGTTCCCAAATATTTAAAATATATGAATTGCTCCACTTCTTGCCCCTTCATAGTGACTGGCTTAAAGACAGGCACCATGCTGTCAGCTTCCATCCTACTTCCCAGACACAGCTCCCTGGTCTTACTGACATTTAAGGTCAAGGAAGCTGCCATCAAACCAGGTGGCAAGGTGATCGATGTGCTGGAGGTAGGAAGGGCTGGTGATATCCTGCAGGTAGGCAACCAGGGCCATGTGTGAGGTCTTTACTATTGTATTTGACCTCATTTATGTATATAGAGAATAGAAGGGGAGATAAAACACACCCCTGAGGAATGCCAGTATTCAGGACAAGGCAGTCGGAGAAGGTGTTATTAATACAGACGTTTTGAGGCCTCTCTCTTAGGAACTCCCTGATCCACAGGACAAGGCTGCTACTGACGTTCATGTCACACAAGCGTCTCAGGAGAAGATGGGGCTGGACCGTATAAAAGCAGAGGAGAAATCCATAAAAAGTACACGGACATAGTATGTATTCGCCTTTTCTAGGTGACCATGTACTTTATCCAGAAGAGTAAGAGTAGCGTCCTCCACACCTCGTCTGGCTCAGTAGGCAAACTGCATGGGATCCATGAGCTTAGCTGTTTGTGATATGAGTTCCTTACTCACTATGCGCTCCATGCATTTGCTTAATAGAGGTGTGAGGGCGATGGGTCTGAAATCGTTTAGCGATTTTATATGTGATGTTTTAGGCACAGGGACAATAGTTGCCATTTTCCAGGCTTGGGGTACAAAACTGGTGTTGAGGAACATCTGGAATAGCTGAGTAAAGATGGGTCCCAGTTGGGTAGCACACTCCCTCAGGACCCTTCCCTTGAGCTCATCTGGCCCTGGAGCTTTGCTAGGGTTAACTCCCTGGAAGATCAAAATGATTTCCTTTTCCTTTAATGCCACAGAGGCAGGTGTCATTCCTGCACAGGTGTCACATTCATCACTGAAGTCATGTTTATCAAATCTAGAGTAGAACATGTTCAGATCATTAGAAAGGCTAAAAGGGTCATCGCATTGGAGGGCTGCTTTCTGTTCCCTTCCCATCATTATGTTCAGTCCCCTCCAAGCATTACCATTCCACAGTTCCTTTGTCTTTATAGTCTGTTTTTGCTTTCTTAACCATGCTTCTTATTTCCTACTCTAAATCTCTCACTTTTTGCAGGTCTGATCACTGAAGAATAAGTCCCTACAGAAGCATCAAAACAACCCCTCAGCTCTTCATCTGAGTCATTTGTCCAAGCCTGACTGTATTTAACAGCGGGTTTCTCCCTTTTTGGTTTTTGACGGTACTTTGGCAAGAGAAGAATGACGTTATGATCAGATCGGCCTAGTGGAGGGCGGCATCTGGGCACATAAGCGCCCTCCACATTTCCAAAGAACTGGTCCAGGGTCTTATTCATTCTCGTTGGACAGGTCACATATTGCTCTAAATTTGGCAGATGGGTGGAGATGACACATCTATTAAAATCACCCAATAAGAAGATCGGATAATCAGCAGATTTACGTTGTACTTTAATGTAACTAGCATCTATACGCTCAGCTGCTAGTGTATAATCTGCGCCAGGCACGTATACCAGAATGACTGTAATTTGCCCAAACTCGCGAGGCAAATAATGCGGTCAGAAAGAAACAGTCGTAATCTCATAATGATTAGAACAGTCAGTTTCACGTACCTTGAAGTTAGTTGCTCAGTTGGTTTTTATAAACATGCATAATCCACCTCCGATGCTTTTTCACTGTTCATCTAGCGTCTCTGAAAAATCGAACGAGTGAATATCCCTCCAGATCAATGTTGCTTACATCCCCCGAAAGCCAAGTCTCCGTGAGACAGATCAGGTTGGCGTTCCTAAAATCCCAGTCATACTTAACAAGTGCAGAGAGTTCAGTCATCTTGTTTTCTAGTGAACGCACATTGGAGAGGGTGATTGTAGGGAGAGGGAATCGGCTACCTCTCCTTTTGAGTTGGTTCCGTATCCCTCCTCTGGATCCACACTTTTTCTTCTTTGTTGTGAGATGGGCAGTTCGATGTGTGGAGCAGATGATTTCGGGACAACTAAAGAGAAGTTTCGGCGGAGTTTTGTTCATCTGTCGGAAGCTCAGCAGGTATTCCCAGGTGTAAACAGGAAGCACAGGTAATCCATTGTTCCATGCATTCTACGGTTTTGCTCCAAGCCCGTTTACAGTGTCCCATAGTATCGCCAGAACCCAAATCACCGCTACAAACTGGCCGATCGTATTTCCTAACATGATCGCCAGGAACAGATTTTTTATAGTAGCAAATGAAGTAGTTGCAACGTTGATACAAAAACAAACAAACAACAAACAGACGAGCCAGGTGCCTAGGGTCAGCACTCGCGCATGCGAGCCCCTATTTTGCAAAAATGTCGCCACAGTCACATAATTTTAATGAGATCTGGCTTTGTTTGGGAGAATATAAACCTCAGTCACCATTCACCATCTTTTCTTGCATACAATGAAAGTGAATGGCAACTCACACTAACATTCTGCTAAACATCTCTTCTTGTGTTCTACTGAAGAAAGAATGTCACTCATGCTTGGAACAACACAAGGCTGAGTAAATGATGACAGAATTTTCATTTTTGTCTGTACTATCGCTTTAAAAATCGTGCGATTTATCAGATGAGGAACAAGTATTCTGTGCTCACACTGATGAAATAAAACACAGATGGGGGTCTGGGTATCTCAGTGAGTATTGACGCTGACTATCACCCCTGGAGTCGCGAGTTTGAATCCAGGACGTGCTGAGTGACTCCAGCCAGGTCTCCTAAGCAACCAAATTGTCCCGGTTGCTAGGGAGGGTAGAGTCACATGGGGTAACCTCCTTGTGGTTGCGATTAGGGGTTCTCACTCTCAATGGGGCGTGTGGTAAGTTGTGCGTGGGTCACGGAGAGTAGCATGAGCCTCCACATGCTGTGAGTCTCCGCGGTGTCATGCACAACGGGTCACATGATAAGATGTGTGGATTGACGGTCTCAGAAGCAGAGGCAACTGAGACTTGTCCTCCGCCACCCGGACTGAGATGAGTAACCGCGCCACCACGAGGACCTACTAAGTAATGGGAATGGGGCATTCCAAATTGGGGAGAAAAGGGGATAAAAAAAAGAAGAACTGGTGGATGAAAAGTCTCTGTGCTGCTGTGATTATGAAACACTTGATCTGTTGTGGTGCCAAAACATTTCTTTTTTTTTAATATTGCAACATGTCTTCCAGAACATTGTTGAGTTGGAAACATCTTTGTTCTGCACACAGAAAACCTCAAATGTCCTGGATTAAATTATTGATGTAATATTTGTTATAGAACAGTTAGTTTTGCTTCTCTATTCTGATTGGACAATCAACGTTCCAAGAGTGCTGATATTTAAAACAACAGCACTGTGTTGCTTCACTGTTTGTTTCAGACCGGCTGTTAGTTTGTTTGTTGCTCAACGACACGCAACGGTTGATCCTGCTTTGATTTTGTTTGGAGCGGTTTTCTTAGTGGAGCAAAAATAGACAAAAAAAAAAAAAAAAACACCTGATTATAATGTGTGTACAAAAAGACAAACTTTATATAGCATCCCATGGGAATGAATGAGATTTCTGTAAATGTGGTCATTTTAGTGAATTGTGTTCACACAGTAGTATAAAGTAAATGAATATTATTCTTAAGTCAGTTGGACTGAAATGTGACATTGCAGAGCATTTTTATCTTCTGTTTTTTCTTATCGTTTTGTGTGTGTCGTGTTGAATAGCTGGTGTGTAAACACTTCAGCTTGTGAAATCATCATTATCATCACTGAATGAAACTGGTTTTACTGCTTATGTTGGTTATTGTACAACAGGAAACACTTCCTGAACACTTTCCATGATTCACCTGACATTAAACACACACTCACTCACTCACTCACATGCACACACACAAACACACACTCTCTCTCACACACCCACACACACACTCTCGCTCTCTCTCTCTATCTCTCTCTCTCTCTCTCTCTCTCTCTCTCTCTCTCTCACATGCACACACACAAACACACACTCTCATACACAAACACACACTCTCTCTCTCTCACATGCACACACACAAACACACACTCTCATACACAAACACAGACTCTCTCTCTCTCACACACACACACACAAACACACACTCTCACACACACACACTCTCTCACAAACACACATACACACACACACACACACTCTCTCTCTCTCTCTCTCAAACACACTCTCTCACACACACACACACACACACACACTCTCTCTCTCTCTCTCTCTTTCACACACACACACACACAAACACACACTCTCTCTCTCACACACACACACACACACTCTCTCTCTCACACACACACACACACTCTCTCTCACAAACACACACTCATTCTCTCTCTCTCTCTCACATACACTCACACACACACAGACACACTCTCTCTCTCACACACACACACTCTCTCTCACACACAAACACACACTCTCTCTCAGAAACACACACACTCTCTCACACAACACACATAAATTCTCTCTCTCACACACACACACTCTCACACACAAACACACTCACATACACACACTCTCTCTCTCACACACACACAACACATACACACACTCTTTCTCACACACAAACACACACACACTCACATACACACACTCTCACACACACACACAAACACATTCTCTCACACACAACACACACACACACTCTCTCTCTTACCACACACACACACACACACACAAACACACACTCTCTCTCACACACACACACACACACGTATACACACTCTCTCTCTCACACAACATACATAAATTCTCTCTCTCACACACACACACTCTCACACACAAACACACTCACATACACACACTCTCTCTCTCACACACACACAACACATACACACACTCTTTCTCACACACAAACACACACACACTCACATACACACACTCTCACACACACACACAAACACATTCTCTCACACACACACACACTCTCTCTCACACTCTCTCTCTTACACACACACACACACACACAAACACACACTCTCTCTCACACACACACACACACACACGTATACACACTCTCTATCTCACACAAACACACCCACACACACAAACACACACTCTCAAACACACACACACGCACACAAATTCATAAAATGAATCTGTTTCATGATATCACTTTACAGATTATTTAAAAATCACACAAATATATCTCTAAAGAGACATATTCATGAGCAAAAAACACAATCAAATTCCAACCAATTATAATGTTGATTTGTGCACACACAGATGTTTACTACTGTATGCGAATTATTTTTATATAAAGTACATTATAATGATAACAGACTAACCCAAACCCTGAAAAACAAACATTATCCACAATTATATCTGAGCAGCTACTGGATGAAGCCATGATGATCCTGACTGACAGTTTTCTGGTTCCGGTCTCCAAAAGACTGAATATAAAACTACTGAAATGATTCAGATGAGAACAACAAGCATGTAAAGTGTAAGTTTGAGCACAAATGAGTTCAGACTCAACTTGTGCAGTTGTTCACTGTCTAGGGCCCTATGAAATTCCAAATTCCGTGTTTTACATTTTATTAGAGTTTAAAGTTTAATTACATTTTATCATAAAAAAAACTGTCTAATCAAATGAATGAATAGAATTTTAATACAATTAAAACAGAATAATTGCGTTTTAACATACCATTGCATTATTTTTTATTAACTGAAGAGTGTCTATACTGATCTTCACAGCACAATCCAAAACCTCAAATTGGATTTTTTTTGTTTTTGTTTGTTTTATTTTAATTATAATGTCAGATACAGTGCTGCACAGTAGAGCATCACAGTATTAATGAAATCAGTGATGCAACTCTTAAGATATTGCTTAAATATAATGTCATTATTAATGATATATAATCAGAATCATCTTTATTGCCAAGTATGCTTACACATACAAGGAATTTGTCTTAGTGATATCATCATCATTACTACTACTACAGCTACATTGAAAATGACATTTTACTATACAGAAGTCAAATATTTCTGTCGCATTTCTTCAATTTCACACGTCTAGTTAAATTGAGCTCTTATTATAGCGGATGTTTTATATATATATATATATATATAGTCTATGTGTGCTGCGCTTCACATCATATAAAGTGATCTATGATCTGTCATTAATGCACACACAAGAGTGCATGTGATGTTAATTATGCGGTTAGATTATAAGCAGTGTATAAGCTATTTGTTTAATTAAATACAACATATCATGATTTTAATTTGATTTATTGTGCATTTATACATTAATTTCATCCCAAATATGTCAAATTTCATGACATTCTGCATTTTATAGTTAATTCTATATTTTTATCAATAGATTCCGCGATTCCGTCCGTGTTTTCGCAACACGGAAATCATATAGGGCCCTAACTGTCATTTTTACCTTTAATGACATTATTAAATGGAGGTTTTGTGGGGGTCTGGGTATCTCAGCGAGTATTGACGCTGACTATCACACCTGGAGTCACGAGTTGGAATCCAGGACGTGCTGAGTGACTCCAGCCAGGTCTCCTAAGCAACCAAATTGGCCCGGTCGCTAGGGAGGGTAGAGTCACATGGGGTAAACTCCTCGTGGTCGTGATTAGTGGTTCTCGCTCTCAATGGGGCGTGTGGTGAGTTGTGCGTGGATCGTGGAGAGTAGCATGAGCCTCCACATGCTGTGAGTCTCCGCGGTGTCATGCACAACGAGTCACGTGATAAGATGCGCGGATTGACGGTCTCAGAAGCGGAGACAACTGAGACTTGTCCTCCACCACCCGGATTGAGGTGAGTAACTGCGCCACCATGAGGACCTATTAAGTAGTGGGAATTGGGCATTCCAAATTGGGAGAAAAGGAGATTAAAAAAAACAAATTTAAAAAAGGGAGGTCTGACTTAGCTAACTTCTGGAGAAAATTTTTGTCCTTAAAATATAGCAAAGGAAACACACATGCAGCTGTGCTGCTTTTAGACTGACCGGATAAATGTGTTTGTGTCCAGATAAGTTATCATGTAACAAACACATACATAGAGACTGAGTGAGTGGCAAATAAACATGAACATGTAGAACATCTCATAGCTGTCAGAGGGTGGAACATCTTTCTGAAGGAGAGAGCACACAAACATCTGACATCTGTAAGCACAAACAACCAGTTCTACTCATGGATATCTGGTTCAATCAGTCAACTTAAATTACTGAATGTCATTTACAGATTAGATGTGATGAACATCACAAACTTTGAACATGTGAACATGATGTTGCTTCCCACCAGACTGAGATAAAACCGCGCACACGGACTCCTGACACTTGTGTTGCAGTCAGACAATCTGATTGATTGGAAAATATATGCATAATTTATGATGACACCGATACTATTGCAAAGATGAGTGTATAAAAGAGTGTTAATGGGCAGAAAAAAGACAAAAGGATGATGATAGAGGCATATCTTACTTTGGGCAGATGTGTGAATGGGCACTTGAGAGTATTTTTTTTTCTCCCCTTTTTCTCCCCAATTTGGAATGACCAATTCCCAGTGCGCTCTAAGTCCTCGTGGTGGCGTAGTGACTCGCCTCAATCCGGGTGGCGGAGGACGAATCTCAGTTGCCTCCACGTCTGAGACCGTCAATCCACGCATCTTATCACGTGACTTGTTGAGCACGTTACCGCGGAGACGTAGCGAGTGTGGAGGCTTCACACTATTCTCCACGGCATCCACGCACAACTCACCATGCGCCCCACTGAGAGCGAGAATTACATTATAGCGACCACGAGGAGGTTACCCAATGTGACTCTACCCTCCCTAGCAACTGGGCCAATTTGGTTGCTTAGGAGACCTGACTGGAGTCAGTCAGCACACCCTGGAATCGAACTTGCAACTCCAGGGGTGGTAGTCAGCGTCTTTACTCGCTGAGCTACCCAGCCCCCCCCCCAATTGAGAGTATTTGAGTAGATTTGATTCATTTTATAGACTAATTAAACAAACAAAAAAATCGTATGATGTGGTCTTGGATGCCGGTGTGTTCACGTTGAATACTGACTGAAAAACTTAAAGTAGTAGGTGGAGCTCCAGGTCACACCTATCGATGATGTGGACCAAAGGCAGCAAGAAGGTGTTTAGCAGCCGGTTAGAAGTTTTTCTAAAAGTTCGCCTGGCAAGCTGTTACAAACCACCAAAACAAATCTAAATTATGTCATACCTATTTTTTCCAGGCCATCGTTGGCTGCGGTGGGCAACTGCTGACCTCGCCTGAGAAATTGAGGAACTCTTAAACCTGACCAACACGCATTCTGTGGAGAAGGCAGGGGAGGAGGACTTGGAGGGGTCATTGCTCTTTTTCCTGGCAGAGGTCACTGAGATGGTCAAAGAGCTCCAAAGTGGCAAGGTGCCAGGAGTGGACGAGATTTGCCCTGAGATACTGAAGGCCCTGGTTTTGTTGGGCTGTCATGGCTGACACTCCATTTTATTATTGCGTGGAGGTTGGGGACAGTACCTGGGATTTGGTTTACAGGTGTGGTGGTTCCAATTTTTAAAAAGGGGGACTGAAAATTGGGGCCTGGGTAGCTCAGCATATTGTTGACCTTATGCTTCATTCTACGAGAAGAATTAATTTGAGGTCAGAAAAAGAAGCTGTTTTAACCACTCGATGATGATTTAAAGTAAAATATATGCATCATTTATGATGACACTGATACTACTGCAAAGATGAGTGTATAAAAGAGTGTTAATGGGCAGAAAAAAGACAAAAGAATGATGACAGGCATATGTTACTTTGGGCAGATGTGTGAATGGCTTTCACTGCAGATGGCACATGAGTGAATGGGCACTTGAGTGTTTCAAACTCATCCAGTTTGCATATGTTTTGTGGACTTGGAGAAGGCAAATGACCTGTGTCCTCTGGGATGTCCTGTGGGGGATGCTGTGGGAAAATGGGCTATTGGGGCAGCAGATGCGTGCATTTCGTCGCTGTATAAACCTTGTGAGCGCTGTGTCCACTTTCTTAGCATTAAGTCAAGCTTGTTCCTAGTGGGTGCTGGACTCCGACAGGGCTTTCGATTGTCACCGATCCTGTTCATGATCTTCATGAGATGTGGATAGTTATCCCATCGATGCGTGCTACCCGGACGGTTTTCGCAGTTTTGCGCTGTATCTGTGTTTATATCTGCATCTCCCGCTGAATGCATTTAGATGTGCTCTATAAAATGGAATAGCCTTTATGTGGACCACCCCTCCAGTCTGGCCCCCCTCAAGCCCGGGACTTATCGGCAGCGCTGCCTCCACTGCTTAATGGGGGGATTGTGGCCAAGTGTGAAACAGTTGGGATGAGGGTCCGCACCTTCAAGTCTGAGGCCATGGCTGTCTGGCGGGAAAGGGTGGATTGTCCTGTTCAGGTATGGAGCGAGCAGCTGCCCCAAGTGGAGGAGTTCAAGTATCTCTGGTCTTGTTCACGAGTGAGGGAAAGTTGGAGCATGAGATCGTTAGGCAGATAAGTGCAAAGGCTGCAGGAATGTGGTTGCTGTACTGAACCTTGGTGGTAAAGAGGATGCTGAATCTATGGGCAAAGCTCTAATTTTACCAGTTGATCTATGTTCCAACCCTCATCTATGGTCATGAGCTTTGGGTAGTGACTGAAAGAATAAGATAAGAATAAGATGCGGATACAAGCGTCTAAAATGAGCAGGGTGGCATGGCTTACCCAAAGGGAAAGGGTGCAAAGTTGTGACGTCCAAAAGGGGCTTGTAGTAGAACTGCTGCTCCTCCACATTGAAAGAAGCCAGTTGAGGTGGTTTGGGCATCTGAATAGAATGCCTCCTGGGCACCTTCTGCAGAGGAGTTCTGGGCATCTTCAACTGGGAGGAGGCCCAGAACACACTAGAGAGATTATATCTCTCAGCTGGTCTGGGAATGCCTTGGGATACCCCAGGGTGAGTTGGAGGATGTGGGCGGGAAAAAGGACGTATGGGCTGCTTTGCTTAGTCTGCTGCCACCGTGACCCGGTCCCGGATAAGCATCAGAAGATGGATGGATGTAGTATCCTGGCTGCTGTCAGATTGTCTGTTGTTCAGTTGTGTGTCTCTAATTTAAAACAAGTCAACAACAAAATCATAATTTCACTGTATACGCAGAATTCTGATGCACTACACATGTACAGGTGCATCTCAATAAATTAGAATGTCATGGAAAAGTTCATTTATTTCAGTAATTCAACTAAAATTGTGAAACTCGTGTATTAAATAAATTTAGTGCACACAGATTGAAGTAGTTTAAGTCTTTGGTTCTTTTAATTGTGATGATTTTGGCTCACATTTAACAAAAACTCACCAATTCACTATCTCAAAAAATTAGAATACATCATAAGACCAATAAAAAAAAAACATTTTTAGTGAATTGTTGGCCTTCTGGAAAGTATGTTCATTTACTGTATATGTACTCAATACTTGGTAGGGGCTCCTTTTGCTTTAATTACTGCCTCAATTCGGCGTGGCATGGAGGTGATCAGTTTGTGGCACTGCTGAGGTGGTATGGAAGCCCAGGTTTCTTTGACAGTGGCCTTCAGCTTATCTGCATTTTTTGGTCTCTTGTTTCTCATTTTCCTCTTGACAATACCCCATAGATTCTCTATGGGGTTCAGGTCTGGTGAGTTTGCTGGCCAGTCAAGCACACCAACACCATGGTCATTTAACCAACTTTTGGTGCTTTTGGCAGTGTGGGCAGGTGCCAAATCCTGCTGGAAAATGAAATCAGCATCTTTAAAAAGCTGGTCAGCAGAAGGAAGCATGAAGTGCTCCAAAATTCCTTGGTAAACGGGTGCAGTGACTTTGGTTTTCAAAAAACACAATGGACCAACACCAGCAGATGACATTGCACCCCAAATCATCACAGACTGTGGAAACTTAACACTGAACTTCAAGCAACTTGGGCTATGAGCTTCTCCACCCTTCCTCCAGACTCTAGGACCTTGGTTTCCAAATGAAATACAAAACTTGCTCTCATCTGAAAAGAGGACTTTGGACCACTGGGCAACAGTCCAGTTCTTCTTCTCCTTAGCCCAGGTAAGACGCCTCTGACGTTGTCTGTGGTTCAGGAGTGGCTTAACAAGAGGAATATGACAACTGTAGCCAAATTCCTTGACACGTCTGTGTGTGGTGGCTCTTGATGCCTTGACCCCAGCCTCAGTCCATTCCTTGTGAAGTTCACCCAAATTCTTGAATCGATTTTGCTTGACAATCATAAGGCTGCGGTTCTCTCGGTTGGTTGTGCATCTTTTTCTTCCACACTTTTCCCTTCCACTCAACTTTCTGTTAACATGCTTGGATACAGCACTCTGTGAACAGCCAGCTTCTTTGGCAATGAATGTTTGTGGCTTACCCTCCTTGTGAAGGGTGTCAATGATTGTCTTCTGGACAACTGTCAGATCAGCAGTCTTCCCCATGATTGTGTAGCCTAGTGAACCAAACTGAGAGACCATTTTGAAGGCTCAGGAAACCTTTGCAGGTGTTTTGAGTTGATTAGCTGATTGGCATGTCACCATATTCTAATTTTTTGAGAGAGTGAATTGGTGGGTTTTTGTTAAATGTGAGCCAAAATCATCACAATTAAAAGAACCAAAGACTTAAACTACTTCAGTCTGTGTGCACTGAATTTATTTAATACACGAGTTTCACAATTTGAGTTGAATTACCGAAATAAATGAACTTTTCCACGACATTCTAATTTATTGAGATGCACCTGTATGTTTATTTAAAGCAGGAAGTATGAGAATAGAGCTGTGTGTGTCACAAGAAATAGATCAGAAGGAAA
This sequence comes from Myxocyprinus asiaticus, assembly GCF_019703515.2. Lineage (NCBI taxonomy): Eukaryota > Metazoa > Chordata > Actinopteri > Cypriniformes > Catostomidae > Myxocyprinus > Myxocyprinus asiaticus. The sequence continues at coordinate 465,144 of NC_059365.1, read as the reverse complement.
TGATCACTTCCTGTATGGCTTCTCATATCAAGAGTTTGTGTATGTGTGTGAACAGTTATAAAAATTATTTGAGTGACTCACAGAAGCAGATACTGCAGACAGTAACTCAAAACCTAGTGAGCTGCCTATTTAGACAACATTTTAAGGCATCATGTGTGCTCTCTGTTCTAAATGATCCATTCGTTTGGACAAATTCAGGCTGTTTCAAATGAATATGTTACTGAGCTCAGTGAATAAATCCAAGATGCATGAAGTGACTCTTATAACTTTGGCTGCTCACTGAGATCTTAAAGACATTAAAGATTTTCTGTAAAGCTGCTTTGAAACAATCTGATCTGTGAAAAGCACTATACAAATAAAAATGAAGTGAAAATTGTGGGGGACGATAATGATCAGTTCATGTAGAGCGGTTCTGATGTTAATCACACAGGAAGTGAGTTGAGATCTCTTAGAGGGGCATCACCACACACATATACACACACACTGCGAGACTAAAACAAGCCCTTCGCACTACAGTCAAGTGAAGCAGGTAAGATATTTTACTGTCTGTCTGTATCAAATTCTGTTCACCATCTGTTACCTGAAAGTGTCGATTATGTTTGAGGTATTTAAGTGTTTGCACTGAACTGCAGCGGCAGCATGTCGTTTCTGCAGCACCAGAGAAAGAAACCACAGTTGCGTTTAAGACACTGGAGAGAGCACACTGCTGTCACACTCACAGAACCCTCTGTAGATCCTCCAAACACCCATTCAGTTTTCTCAGAAACTTACTCTTAGTTCCTACAAGAACTCTTCATTTAATAACACCATCATTAGAGAAATGATTTGAGGCTCTTTTAAAGTGAAGTAGGGTCTTCTGAGGGTCCTGCCAGTGTGACAAACGGTGCCTCAAGTATCTTTTAACTTTTACATTTAGCCAAGAACATTTCAACAGAAAAATACATAATATATAAATATAGAAAGTGGAGACTGGGGTTAGTTGTCACATGGGGAAGTTGTCACAGGGCTAAATCATATTTATTTTTATTATAGTGCTTTTCCCAAAACATATTATTCAGCTTTACATAAAATTATGCTGTAACAGAAAATATGCTGTGATGTTTTAAAATCCTTATTGTGCTGTTTAAATTAATAACACTACTGAAAAATCATTGTCTCAATGAGATTAGGACATGCATTCAGACAAGAGTCGGAAAGGTTTAAATGTGCTCTTAAGATATTTTTCATGAAAGTCAGGTCAGGGCATGTTGTCACGTTTTAAATGTCATAAATTTATACAGTTTATTAATTGCAATACTTGTTGTCCTAAACACGTTTTTCCATTTTATGTTTTTGTTGTTTCATGAATCATTTTGTCCCTGTCACCCCCTCAATGTTCACATGAAATCTACACGCAGCGCAGTACACCATTGGTTTAATGGCAGGTTACACTGTGACAACTTACCCCATATAGTGTGAAGATCAACACGTGTTCACTGAACTGCATCTTTTTTCCTATGACAATGTTCATAGCTTTTTTTTGTAGCCAAGACTATTGACTTTCAGAAATAAACCCATCTTGAGAAATATTCACTGGAGTGTGACAATCCTCTAACACACACACACACACACACACACACTCACACACACACACACACACACCCCCCACTCACTCACTCACTCACTCACTCACTCACACACACACACACACATACACCCATACACTCTCTCTCTCTCACACACACACACACACACACACACACACACACACACACACACACCCTCCCCCTCTCTCTCACTCACTCACTCACTCATACACACACACATACACCCATACACTCTCTCTCTCACACACACACACACCCTCCCCCCCTCTCTCTCTCTCTCTCTCTCTCACTCACTCACTCACTCACTCACTCATACACACACATACACCCATACACTCTCTCTCACACACACACAAACACACACAAGCAGTGCTGGTCTGAAACTGGTGTTTGTTAGTTGTTAGTGTGTTTGTGAGTTTCAGAGTGATAAAGGGGACTGGTTTTAGGCTTCAACTCTTGGGTTTTAAGGGCTTCATGTTGCAGTGTGTTAGGGGAACTTGAATTTAGGTGTGTCCAAAATTTGAGGGATCGTTTTTCAATATGTATAATTAGGGGGTATCTGCCTAGTTCAGCCCGGCATGCATTAGTAGGTGTTCTTCTCTGAACTCTTCGAATGTTTCTACAGAATTCTGCATGCAGGGGTTCTATGGGGTGTTTGTCCCATCTAGAGTAATCTGTCAGACAGAGTGGACCCCAAACCTCACATCCATACAGAGCGATAGGCATAATAATACTATCAAAGAGTTTACTCCAAATTGTTACAGGAATGTCTATTTGGGTAAATTTGCCCTTAATAGCATAGAATGCTCTTCTAGCTTTCTCTTTTAGTGCATTCACTGCCAGACCAAACCCCCCTGAAGCACTGATTTTAAGACCGATGTAGTCGTAGTGTAGGGTGTGTTTCCCAGAGTGAATGTGTATCTGGTTTCCTGTAATCTGGCTTTTTTCTGGAAGATCATAATTTTAGGTTTTTTCAGATGGACTGTCATGGCCCAGTTCTGACAGTAGTTCTGCAGCAGGTCCAGGTGCTGCTGTAGTCCTTGTGCAGTAGCTGACAGCAGCACCAGATCATCTGCATAGAGAAGAACTTCAGAGTTATTTGGAGTAAGACCGGGTGTTGCAGATTGTTCCAGTAGCACTGCTAACTCATTCATGTAAAAGATGAACAGAGTTGGACTCAAACTGCAGTCCTGTCTCACTCCACGCCCTTGAGTGAAGAATTCTGTTCTTTTATTTCCAATTTTAACTTAACTGCATAAATTTTGCCTTTGCTTTTTTGATGAACGTGCTGGTTGACTATCATGTGTAACGTGTAAATGTGGTCGGTGGCGTGGTGGTAGGAATCAAATCTGACTCTTACTCAAGACATTGTGTTTGGTAAGATACAACAGAAAGTCTTCTCCAGATTACTGCTCACACAAATGCCTCGGTAGTTACTGGGGTCGAATTTGTCTCCACTCTTATATAATGGGTGTATTAAACCCATACTCCAGGTATCAGGAAAATATGTGTGTCGGATTTTCTTTAGGAACACATTAATTTGACAGTGGTCTGATAAGGAAGACTGTGGTCTGACAGTGAATGCACGTATGTAGGAGGGGCCCATGTCTGTAATGGCATAGTCGACTACACTAGCCCCAAGAGCTCAGCAGTATGTGAATCGCCCTAAAGAGTCCCCTCGTGTCCTACCATTAAGCATATACAGACCCAGGCCTCGACAGAGATACACCAACTCCTTACCGTTTTTGTTGACTGTACTGTCCAGATTGTTCTGTGTTGTAGTGTTGGGGGTTAGATGTGTGTTGGCTTTCAGTATGTAGTTATTCCCATGGGTGTCTATAATGTCCGATTGTGAACCTGTCTGTGCATTTAGGTCCCCACATAACATCACATTCCCCTGGGCCTGGAGTTGGCTGGTTTCCATCTGAAGCTGATTGAAATGATTGTCCTTGTAGTACGGAGACTCTGATGGAGGTATGTAGGCTGCACATATGTAAAGGTCCTGATCACAGTCTATAATGCCTTTTTTGAGTTTAAGCCAAACATGTGTTGAGTCTATTTTCATGATTGATAGGCTGTTTTTTAAAGTCTCTTTGTACCAAATGATGACCCCACCAGAGTCTCTTCCACGTTTCACGTTACAAAAAAAAAAAATGGATAAATAATGGTTATGATCTGGGGTTGCTTTAATTGGTCAGGTCTAGGCTCAGCAATGTTATGCGGCGAAAAAATGAATCTAATAATTTATAATAATAATTTTCTTTATTCATCACACATACATTTGCACATATACAGTGAAATTCTTCTTTTTCACATATCCCAGCTAGGCTGGGGTCAGAGTGCAGGGTCAGCCATGATACAGCACCCCTGGAGCAAATAGGGTCAAGGGCCTTGCTCAAGGGCCCAACAGTGGCATCTATTGTACACACTGAGTGAGTGAGCATTTGTGTGTTGTGATGGTGTTTTTGTTGCTATTATCTGCATTGTGTGTTAGTGTGAATATATGTATGCACTTCTGTTATATTTAATATGTTTTCACGGTTCTATGACTAATATGTCAGTGTGGTGCAGCCAAATTAAAATGTGTGAAACTTCCATTGCTCTGACCTCTATTGTGTATTTCTATGTATGCATTAATAACATGGTTTCTTGCCAAATTAACAGAGAACACAGAACTAACCACTAGTTCATTATTCTCTGTAAAGCTGCTTTGAAACAATATTTATTGTTTTACTGTATACTTTTACAAATGTATCTATATAGCACTTTTCACAATAAAAATAATTATTTTTTTATTTATTATAAATTAATTATTAAATATATTACATTATCGTTTATTCTGGTGAGTGTGTATATCGCACCAAACGCGTGTTTGAATGCGGCGCTGCAACAGCTGGCTGATCAAATCACAGACATGGAACAACAATACCTGGACTCGGTTATTATTATTCTTGGGGATTTTAACAAAGCAAATCTCACACATGAACGGCCAAAATACAAACAGCACATCACATGCCCCACCAGAGACAGGAACATACTGGATCATTGCTACACAACAATAAAGGATGCATATCGCTCTGTTCCTAGAGCAGCTTTGGGACTCTCTGATCACTGTCTGGTTCATCATCTTCCAACCTACAGACAGAAATTAAAATCTGCTAAACCTGTATTAAGGAGTGTAAAGAGATGGACCAATGAAGCAGAGCTGGAACTACAAGCCTGCTTCGATTGTACAGACTGGAGTGTTTTTGAGGCTGCAGCCACAGACCTGGACGAGCTCACAGATACTGTTACATCATATATCAGTTTCTGTGAGGATATGTACATTTCTACTAGGACTTATTTAACATTTAACAACAACAAACCATGGTTTACAGCAGAGCTCAGGCAGATTCGTCAGGCCAAAGAGGATGCTTACAGAGTTGGGGATAAAGTCTTGTACAGTCAGGCCTGGAACACACTGAATAAGGGAATCAGAGTGGCTAAAAGAAGATACTCTGAGAAGCTGAAAAACAAGTTTTCAGCTAACGACCCTGCACGAGTGTGGAGTGGCATGAAACAACTCACAAATTACAGGACTCCTGCCCCCAACCCTGTAGGGAACCAACAACTGGCTGATGACCTGAATGTGTTCTACTGTAGATTTGAAAGTCCCAGTCTCACACCCCACACCCACACTGACCTTCACTTCACACAAACACCAACACCTCCTGCAACCTCCCTCCTGCTACTCAACCTGCACTTAAGAAGCACTGTGAAGATGACATGAGCCGTGTCTTTCGGAAATAAAAGATGAGGAAAGCACAGGGCCCAGATGGCGTTTCACCTGCATGTCTTAGATCCTGTGCTAACCAGCTGGCTAACCATCTTCACACAGATCTTCAACAGATCACTGGAGCAGTGTGAAGTTCCCTGCTGCTTCAAATGCTCCACCATCATCCCCATCCCAAAGAAACCAAAAATCACAGGACTTAATGACTACAGACCTGTCACCCTGACGTCTGTGGTCATGAAATCATTTGAGAGACTGGTGTTGACCCACCTGAAGAACATCACTGGACCCTTTCTAGATCCCCTTCAATTTGCTTATCGAGCAAACAGGTCTGTGGATGATGCAGTCAACATGGGATTGCATCATATCCTGCAACATCTGGACAGACCAGGGACATATGTAAGGATCCTTTTTGTGGACTTCAGTTCGGCTTTCAACACCATCATCCCAGCTATACTCAAGTATAAATTACACCAAATCTCTGTTCCCATGTCTATCTGTCAGTGGATTACCAGCTTTCTGATGGACAGGCAGCAGCTTGTGAGACAGGGGAAATTCACTTCCAGCACCTGTACAATCAGCACTGGTGCCCCCCAGGGATGTGTGCTCTCCCCACTACTCTTCTCCCTCTACACCAATGACTGCACCGCCAAGGACCCCTCTGTCAAGCTCCTGAAGTTTGTGTGTGTGTGTGTGTGTGTGTGTGTGTGTGTGTGTGTGTGTGTGTGTGTGTGTAAGATCTCACCTAATATGGGACGTAAAGTTCAAACTAAGTAACTACTAGTTAGTTTGTAACTAAGTCAGTGCTTAACTTTGTTAAGCTAAGACTTTGCACAAGTAAACATCACTCATAATTTCTTCGTTTAAATTGTTATTCAGGTGTTTGTGTAATTGTGTGATTAGTGTTTTATGCTCTAAATTGTCGTTCTGAAACAGAAAACAGCATGAGGCGACAGGAAACCAAAGAGATCATCACACTAAAATTAGTTTCTGATGACATGTGCACTGCTAAAGCAAAAACCACAGAGATGTGATGGATTTATTGAGTTTTAACTAAATATTTAAAATCAATAAAATAAACTTGAAGTTGTTTCATATTATTTTATTTTTTACTTTAGGGCCATTTAGAATGCTAGTCAAGGTTTCTTTCAACAAAAATGGTCAATTTAGTTTTTCATGACTACTTTCTACCCCCTCTCTGACCCTTACAATGAAACAGGATGTTGTGTGATGCACACTTTAAGTCTTCTATGAAAACATTTTCTTGGAATGAGTAACACCCTTCATTCGAAATCATGTACTGACATAGTATGTACTGTATTTGACGGAGGATGCACTTCTCTGTCTTCTTGGCCACAGTCGCCTTTGGCTTGTTCACTGCGAGTCTAAAGACAAATATAATTTTTTTAAGGTATAATCTACAATTGCATTTTTTTATCAAACCACGTAATGATGACTTTAAAGGGGCCATGACATGCTTTTTTTAATTTATTTTTTATTAACAATTTTTTATTGATTCCATGCAGCAAATCAAATAGACACAACAGAAAATGCAAAATCAAACCACATGAAATCACAACTTTTCCCCCTGAACATTAAACCCCCCCACCACCACCCGACACAAACAAGCACTCCAGTGGTCAAAAGCCAACTGACAAAGACACACAAATAGGCAATAAAACAGCAAAAAATATTTAGAAACATAAAAACTAATTCCAATAGTCTCTCTCTGTTGCCCCTCCCCAAGAGCCTTCCAAAAAGGCTAGATAGCTGTCCCATTTCCTGATGTATATATCCAGGTTGCCTAGCCTTCTACATGCCATCTCCTAAAACGCTGCCACCCTGCCCAACTCGACGCACCACTCAAGAAATGAAGGCACATCAGTAGACCTCCATCCCCTGAGGATTACCCGCCTGCCAATCGTCATGCCGGTCAGGACCCAGCTCTCCATATATCCACCACCCATATTCAGGACCGCCCCATCACCCAAAATACACAGTCTGGGGCAAAATTAAATTTGAGTGCACAATACATCACACATAAAACTCTGAACCCTCAACCAAAATTCTTGGATCTTAACACACCACCAAAAAACATGGGTTGTGTTCCCACCTTCTGATTGGCTCTGCACTTTTAATATTCCCTTCCAACTCTGCGAGTTCTTGTGCTTTGGATTTTTTGGGGAATGAGGCATACTGTATGATCCGACCCCTAAGAACCGCCTTAAGTGCCTCCCAAGCCACGCCCACAGAGGATACTGAGGACCAGTTGGTCTCCATATAAACACTGATTTCAGTCTTTAACATTTGCTCGGAAATCAGGATTTTGCAAAAGGGATACATTAAAGTGGCAACTATATGATTTATTTTTCTCCGTATGTGGCAACACCTCTAAACTCACCAGGGCTTGATCTGAGACTAAAATGTTTCCAATTGAGCAATCAACAACAGATGAAATGAGGGACTTAGATAGATATATAGATCTATATATATATATATATATATATATATATATATATAGATATAGATATAGATATAGATATATATAAATCTATTCTAGAATAAATCTTATGGACTGATGAAAAAAATGTATAGTTCCTACCAGATGGGTTCAAAAGTCTCCAAATATCTGTAAGACCAAGATTTTTACACATCCTGTGAAGCGTCAATGTCGCTCTAGGGGGCTTGCACACTTTTGCTTCACTATGATCAAGGACTGAGTCCATCAAAAGATTAAAGTCTCCTCCCAATATTATATCATGAGGGGTGCCAGCGGCTTGCAACATCCCTTCAAGATCTATAAAAAAGCTCTGATAATCAGCGTTAGGTGCGTAAATATTAGCCAAAATCAACCTTTGCCCTTGAATTTCTGCTAAAACAATAATGACTCTTCCTAATTTATCTTTAATATGTTTGAGACATTTGAATTGTAAATGTTTACTTATCAATGTAATGACTCCCCTGCTCTTACTTGAGCCAACACTAAAGAAAACATGCCCACCCCATATCTTTCCAGATATTTCAGCTTCCTGTGGGGAGAGGTGCGTTTCTTGAAGAAACACTATATCATATTTCTTACGTTTAAGAAAATAAATAACCGTCCTTCTTTTTATGGGGTGCCCCAACCCATTCACATTCCATGCGGAGAGAGATAGTACACTTATATTAACATTTTGACATTTTGACATATGAGAAAATATAGAATGTGTGTCAAAAACAAAATTATAAAGACCACATTCCAACATTAGTGCAACAATCAAAACCCGAACATCTTCCGGAACAAAACAAACAGAAAAAAGAAAAACGTGCGCATTAACCCCACGCACGACAGCGCCAACCGGCGTCCATCCCTCTAAACTCAAACAGTCCATGTAGGTCTATGAGAGTCCCCGCGACAACTTTGCTGTCAGATTGCTGAAGTCCAGTGTTTCTATACAAATTTTGTGAGAATGAATTGCACAGCAAAAGATAATCTATAAAACAAACTCTGTATCCAAGAAAGCCTTCCTTTACTCCTCGCCTCACGTAACACTAGATCTTTATCGGATGATCTCAGAAATTTGGCTAGAATTGATCGGGGCCTGTCTCCCTCAGCAGATATCTGAGCAGGAACTCTGTGAGTTCGCTCGATTTCCAGCTTATGGCCTGCTATGTCAAACAGATTCGGAAAGAGCCCATACAGGAATATCACCATATCCTGTCCGTCTTCACCCTCAGGAATTCAGACGATTCGGACGTTATTCTGCTGGCTACGTTTCTCCATGTCCTCCAACTTCTCCCAGACATGCTCCAAATCCACCTTGGTTGCTAGCGGATTAACAGCTAATTCCCACTCCGATGACTCCAGATAATCGATCCGTTTCTCAACATCTCCCACTCTTGTGACCACATCAGTAAATTTCGTCTCCATGGCAGCGACCGATCGACGTATCACTGCAAGATCCTCCAAGTCAGCAACGACCTTCATCAGCATTGCCAACATGTTCAGCATCTCTCGCAGCATTTCCTGCACCTCTCCGACTAAATCGACTATGAGGCTCTCGGCCTGCTGGAGGGCGTCAACTTGAGCACCTAAGTGTCTTTTAATGTCTCCAGAGTCCAAGGATTTTGAATTCTTTGATATATTGTCTTCCAAGAACAGTTATGGAACAGAGAGTATCAATTCTCACCGGTTTATGTCATTAAAAGTGTTAAAACTCGCAAAGTGCGCAGAGCTCGCCATTCACACATTTGAACCTCGCATGGCATCACGTGACTCAATGATCTGGGATCTTGTTGAAAATAAACATTGTGATTCTTCAGAAGGATCAGCAGAGTGGCAGGTGCTACAAACACACACACACACACACACACACATACACACAGCACAAGGTTTCACACGTCACCTCATTTTACTCTCTTATCAGCTGTTCTTCTGCTGTTTATGAATTATAGTATCTGTTATTTTCAAGCTCTTGAACACTCGGTAGACAGACGTGTAAATGTGGCAGCTCATGTGTTGATATGTTCACGTGTTTAAATAAATAGTTTCAATAAATACTGTTTTTGGACTGAAGAGGAAATTTTGAATTCTGAAAATTCACAGTACAATAAGCTCTTTTATCTCAAAAGATGAAGGAACATATTCCTCCAGATATGAGAAAGGAAACAAGAAATATTGGAGTGATTTTGGAGGGGTGTTGTGTTGGTAAATTTAAGGGGATTTACATTCAGTTCAAGAGGATACTACTCTCGGATTCACTCGTCTTCTTACTGAACCATTAAAGTCTATAACAGAATTAACTGGCTGAATCACTTATGTGCCTATATTAATTATAGATCACTTCACATACATTACAGATTTTCTGAATGGCTAAAACACTAAACCCCATTCTCTGAAACAAAAACCCAGCTGTCGAATCAATCACTCGTTTGGCAAAACCTTAAACAAGTTCAGGTAGTTCGACAACATTTGCAAATCTCACCCAGTCTTTTAGCAAAACTCTAAACACATTCTCATTCACCGAAACACATTTCCACTGTGATGAACTTGCGGCAAAAGTTAAACACAACTACAACACAGTTGTCATCGTTTACACACAACGACTCAAAATTGTACACACTTATTTCTAATGATGTGATCAAACCAACTGTACAAAATACACGAAACTCGCAGACATGATGCTGAGTCAAGTCAAGTGAGCTTTATTGTCATCCCGCTATATGTAGAGACATACAAGGGAATGAAATGTCGTGCCTCACAGGACCACGGTGTTACATATATAAACATTTCACACATAGACCTATCTAACTTCTAACTGTACATGTACTTTACTTTCAACATATACTTTTGGTTTATAGACAATCAACACACGTAGTGCAACAGTACAAAAACAGTGCAAAACAAACATTCAGGGCAAACAGTACAAGTGGAAACAGGAACATAATATACACAGGAAATATATGTAGATGTAAACATATGTGTGTGCCTGGTGTGCCTGGGTAGCAGTGAAGATGTTAAAGTGTCCAGTGTGTATAAATAGAAAGAGAGAGAGAGAGAGAGACACACACACACACACACACACACACACACACACACACAGTATTGCACATAGGAACTGTAAACAGTTCTTAAGGGAGCAGTCCTTTTATTCTTGTAAAATACCTTGTAGAAGAATAGCAGCAAGAGGTTACGTGTCTATTGATGGGGCAGAATGAATCTCATTGAACTTGATTTTGCAGTTGCACAATATTTTTGAGTGTATTGTAATGTGCTTTTCATTTGCAGTTGTCTTTGTTCTTTGGGCTTTTGCAGTTGGACTATTGTATTTTTACAGTATGCAAGAGATGAATACACAGTCATTCAGTACTGTATTACTAACAGTACTTTCAGTATACAGTATATTCACTGTACTAAGTTGTGATTACTAAAATGCATTTAATATATACAGTAAACATTTTTGTCTGTAACTACATGTCCTGGACGCTGTGTTCTGATGTAGTGTGTAATAAATGATCTGTAGTGTTTATATATTGACTGGCTGTGTGAATGATCTGAATGCATTGTTTAATATTAAGCACAGATAACATGGTTTTGAGGCGATTGTTTGATTTTGCCAGAAGAGTCAGGGGGTTTGTGAATGTAATCTGAAGATTTGGATTTGTGTTTAAAGTTGTGACAACATGGGTGAAGGTTTCAAGAAATGTGTTTTAGCAATTGTGAAAAACTGTAATAAATGTAAACACACCAATAAGTGGTTTAGGTAAGTGAGATGATTCTTTTGTACGTTTATTTTTCCGTGATTAAACTAAGAGCGTATCCATGTGATATTTCTGCATTTATAATGATGAACAGTGTGATTTTAAACAAATAATTGCTTTTGTTTGTTTTGTTTAGAAATGAAGTAGTTGCATGTGAAAGACTAAACACAACAGACACGATCAATTACAACAAATCAGGTCTGATCAACCTCACTGCACGTCTGATTTAATATAGAGAAATATTGCTGAACATATCACAATCATCTTTTAATGTGAAAGTCTCACCTGTGTGCATGTGTTCTGACAGGAGATTGTGACAGTAATGATGTGTGTCCACTAATAATGGTGAGAAACACACACACACACACACACACAAACACACACTCACAGACACTCACACACACACACACACAGACACTCACAGACACAGACACACTCACTCTCTCTCACACACACACACACACAGACACTCACAGACACACACAGACACACTCACTCACACACTCACACACACACACACACACAGACACACTCACACACACACACACACAGACACTCACTCTCTCACACAGACACTCTTACTCACACACACACATACATACACTCACAGACACACTCACTCTCTCACACACACACAGACACACTCACACACAGACACTCACAGACACAGACACACACACACACAGACACACTCACTCACACACACAGACACACAGACACACTCACACACACAGACACACTCACTCACACACACACATACATACATACACACACTCACTCACACACACACACACACACACACACAGACACACTCACTCACACACTCACACACAGATACACACTCACTCACACACTCACACACACACACAGAGACACACTGACTGTTATTGATTGTGATCAGTATTGTGATGAAGATTGTTTGATTTCTCAGGATCACATGAGCAGACCAGACAGAAACAAACACACACACAGGCATATGGATGAAGGTTTGTACACTAACACTTAAATGAGACAACCAATCACACGACAGAGTGGGCGGGTCAGTCTCCACCAATCAAACACAAGTGTACATGAGTTAACACAAGCATGATTGTTTGTGTGTGAGAAGACTGACAGCTGCTGTTTTCCTTTCTGTGATGTCTCCATCTAATGACACATTTCAGTTTGTGCAGCTCAAGAACACAAGAATCCCAGAATGACACACAATGAGTTAAAATAAGAAAATAAATGTGTGTGTGTGTCTGTGTCTGTGTGTGTGTGTGTGTGTTTCTGTGTGTGTGTGTGTGTCTGTTTTTGTGTCTCTGTGTGTGTCTGTGTGTGTGTGTCTGTGTCTGTGTGTGTGTGTGTCTGTTTTTGTGTGTCTGTGTGTGTGTGTCTGTGTGTGTGTCTGTTTCTGTGTCTGTGTGTGTCTGTGTGTCTGTTTTTGTGTCTCTGTGTGTGTATGTGTGTCTGTGTGTGTGTGTGTCTGTGTGTGTGTGTGTGTGTGTGTGTCTGTTTTTGTGTCTCTCTGTGTGTATGTATGTGTGTGTGTGTGTGTGTGTGTGTGCGTCTGTTTTTGTGTCTCTGTGTGTCTGTGTGTGTGTGTCTGTTTTTGTGTGTCTGTGTGTGTGTGTGTGTGTCTGTGTGTGTGTGTGTGTGTGTCTGTGTCTCTGTGTGTGTGTCTCTGTGTGTGTGTGTGTGTGTGTGTGTGTGTGTCTCTGTGTATGTGTGTGTCTGTTTGTGTGTGTGTATGTGTGTCTGTTTGTGTGTGTATGTGTGTCTGTTTGTGTGTGTGTGTGTGTGTGTGTGTGTGTCTGTGTCTCTGTGTGTGTGTGTGTGTGTGTGTCTGTTTGTGTGTGTGTGTGTGTGTGTGTGTCTGTGTCTCTGTGTGTGTGTGTGTATGTGTGTGTCTGTTTGTGTGTGTGTATGTGTGTCTGTTTGTGTGTGTATGTGTGTCTGTTTGTGTGTGTGTGTGTGTGTGTGTGTGTGTGTCTGTGTCTCTGTGTGTGTGTGTGTGTGTGTGTGTGTGTCTGTTTGTGTGTGTGTGTGTTACAGACAGATATCCTGCTGACAGAGCTTTTAACAGTCGTGTCACAACAGAAGTAAGTACTACAGTGTGTGTGTGTGTGTTGTTGTGTTGGTCTCTTAAAATGTTATCAGATGTTTTGTGTTGTGTATATATTCAAGATTGTGTTTGTGTATCTGTAGGACATTATGCACATTCCTCCTCGTCCCCCTCGAAGTGTCCTGCCAGGTGAGCTTACTGCTAGATAAGAACTACAACAGTTCTCTGTCAGACACGTTCACTCACATGCTTGTGGTATTTGTAGTCTTTGTCTAGCAACTCATTAGAAACATACGTTTTTTAAAAACATGGTGTCTTCAAAATTCACATTTGAGATATGACCGTGTCTAATTTATGTTGTAGTACGAAACATCCTGGTATCTTAAAGTAATGTTTACCACAGATCTTATTTTACTCATAAATTTTAAATAATATCAAACTATAGAAAGTCAGATTGTTTTCATCAAATAGTTTATTATGTATCCAGGAGTGTTGATTATTCACATTACAGACATTACATCATAAATTAGCATAATTAATTCTGATTCAAAGTAATGTCCAGCATCATCCAATCACTGTCAATCATGTTAAAATAAAATGATACATTATAAATTCTGAATCTATGTACTGATTATCATTGTCACATGTCTGTCAAACATGTTGAGTGATCCAAACATCATCTGCAGCCTGAAACTGAACTTTTGATCAGATTTTAGGAGTGAATGCACTTAACTGCATAGAGAGCTATAGGATGCTCCCTTGCTCCCTATTTAGTGAATGAATGAGTGAATGCTCTCGCCCGGTTGCCCACTGAAGCTAAGCAGGGTTGAGCCTGGTCAGTACCTGGATGGAAGACCTCCTGGGGAAAACTAAGGTGGCTTCTGGAAGTGGTATTAGGGAGGCCAGCAGGGGGTGTTCACCATGCAGTCTGTGTGAGTCCTAATGCCCCAGTATAGGGGACACTTCACTGTAAAAAAGCACCATCTTTCGGATGAGATGTTAAATCGAGGTCCTGACTCTTTGTGGTCATTAAAAATCCCAGGGCACTTCTCATAAAGTGGAGGAGTGTATCTCTGGTGTCCTGGCCAAAATTCCCCTCATTGGCCCTTCTCAATCATGGCCACCTAATAATCCCCATCTATTAATTGACTCTATCACTCTATTACTCTCCTCTCCACCAACAGCTGGTGTGTGGTGAGTGTACTGGTGCACTACGGCTGCAGCTGCATCATCCAGGTGGATGCTGCACATTGATGGTGTTTGAGGAGAGTCCCGTTCACTGTGTAAAGCGCTTTGAGTGTAGTATCAGAAAAGTGCTATATAAATGCAACATTCATTCATATTTAGTGAATGCCTTAACCTCCAGTGTGCTGTCTGTCTTCACTGGTCTCAGAACAGTTTGAAATGCAAATTATTTTTGTTTTGCAATACACTGATGAAATTTTAAAAATGGCATATCGGATGAAACTAGAGACTCTAATCGTTTGACTCAAACAGATTTCAGTGTAAAATCTTAATGAGGTTTTTTCCAGATGTAGTTTTGTTGGCATTTCACCCAAACACAAACTGTGCTGTGATCAGCACCATGTTGTTTGGTCACATGAAGTTTAACCCTTTACTGACAGCACAGAGTCTCCTGAACTGAGATCAGTTGGTTTAAATTAAATTAAATTATGCACAGCCTATATAGCGAAGCCAAAACATAATGTCCACATATGTGGACGCGGGGTCTCAGGAGGCTGTACAACGCATCACACCAACATTGTATACACACATAACCCATAAGACCATACACACACTTACACCGGACTTGTAAAAAGCATTCGTAGAACTCGTAATTAATTAAGTTGTAAACTCAGAATTGAATGAAATCTCCGACTTTACAGTCATGACGTCATATATAAAGAACCAATATGGCAACAGCCAACAGTTAAAGGTAGTTTACACATATTTCTGTTTGATATGTCAGTACTTTATTTGTTCTTAACCATTTAGAGGTGAATTAATGAATGAATGCAGTGATTTATATTTTGCTGTTATCATCAGCTAAGCTGTTTTGGCACTGAGTGTTGCCATAGTCATAGAAATTAATAAGATCAGAGATCTGAGGACGTGAACATCTTCCGACACAATGTGAACGCAGCATTAACACTACACATGCCTGCTGTTGTCACGGATACCAGTCTGCAGTGGAATGCATCCCATAATGACAGTAATTACAGTGTGATAATGACTTCCTGTCTAACAGGATGTAAAGCCCCCTCCATCAACAGAAACCTGAAACCTGGGAGATTGCCCAAAAGTTACTCAGGTACAGATGTCTGTCTGTCTCTATGTCTGTCTGTCTTTCTGTCTGTCTCTCGGTCTGTTTGTTTGTCTATCTATCTATCTCTCTGTCTGTCTGTCTGTCTGCCTGTCTGCCTGTTTGTCTCTCTGTCTCTCTCTCTCTGTGTCACTCTGTCTGTCTGTATGTCTGTCTCTCTTTCTGTCTGTCTACCTGTCTCTCTTTCTGTCTGTCTACCTGTCTCTCTGTCTGTCTGTCCATCTGTCTGTCTATCTGTATCTCTGTCTATCTGTTTGTCTGTCTGCATGTCTGTCATTCTCTGTCTGTCTGTCTATCTGTTGGTCTTTCTGTCTGTCACTATGTCTGTCTGTATCTATGTCTGTCTGTCTCTCTGTCTGTCTGTTTGTCTGTCTATCTGTCTGTCTCTCTGTCTGTCTGTCTGTCTGTCTGTCACTCTGTCTGTCTGTATGTCTATCTGTCTGTCTCTCTGTCACTCTGTCTGTATCTCTGTCTATCTGTCTGTCACTCTGTCTGTCTGTATGTCTGTCTATCTGTCTGTCTCTCTGTCTGTCTGTCTGTCTGTCACTCTGTCTGTCTGTATGTCTGTCTGTCTCTGTCTGTCTGTATCTCTGTCTATCTGTCTGTCACTCTGTCTGTCTGTATGTCTGTCTATCTGTCTGTCTCTCTGTCTGTCTGTCACTCTGTCTGTCTGTATGTCTATCTGTCTGTCTCTCTGTCACTCTGTCTGTCTGTATCTCTGTCTATCTGTCTGTCACTCTGTCTGTCTGTATCTCTGTCTATCTGTCACTCTGTCTGTCTGTCTGTCACTCTGTATGTCTGTCTGTCTGTCTGTCACTCTGTCTGTCTGTATCTGTCTATCTGTCTGTCTCTCTGTCTGTCTGTCCATCAACACAGATCAGGTTATGTCATTTTTATCAGTATTTATTAGAGTTTTATTAGTATTTTTTATTAGTACACACAAAAACACATTTGCATGTAATATTCGTCATACAGCTGTCATTCTCCTCACAGTTCATATGTGTCTCTCTGCAGATGGAAAATTTGACTTTGTGGGATCTACTGACAAGGTAAAGTCATGAACAAAAGTTATTTTTTATTCTATATTTAAATCGTCAAATGCAAATCTTTTGAATTCATGACAGATCGGACAGTCATTATCACAAAAACTGAAACAGAGGACTCGTGAAACCCTGAAAGAGTTCATTTAGTGTTAATGACTATATATTATCAAATGAAATATTGTTGGTATATTTCTATTTATTCTGAAATATTAGACTGTTGAATGAAGTATTCTACAGAGATGTATAATAATGCAGCTTATATTTTATACAGCATTAACATCATACAGCAACACAAATATATGGTATAGTGATAAGACAACATCAATATAAATGTTAATATGTAAATTAATAGAATATGTGATTTATGAAGATGTGCACATTATGGTTATATGTATAAAATATGCACAGCAAATAATTGCTCTCTCTTTTCAACAATCAATCACATTTTACATAATCTAAAAGAAACGTCTGCTTTACTACATTCATACTCATGTTTCTCTCACAGTCACCTGTGAAAATTACTGTATGTTTTGTGCTTATGATTATATTTGAATAATTGTTTTGTGTGACTGAATGTCTTTCATTACAGGATTTCAAAGCTCCACAGAGGTAATGATCATCTACATGAATCAATCAATATCAAAATATGGTGACAAAAATGTCTTGACTTTTCAGTCATGAAAAAGATTTCAAATAGTCAATATATATATATGGTTATTTATGTGTTTATTTTTTACTCATTTTGTTTTTGTGGTGAGCCGGGCGTGGCTGAGCAGTAAGGATGGACACCTGGGGAGGAATTAGCAGTCAGCTAAGAGAGATAAAGAGGAGCAGTTTGAGAGAGAGACACACAAGACTAGCTTTTCAGCAGCCTCTCCACACTGACTCGCAGACACAGAGCTCCAGCGTCTCTCTCTCAAACTGGCACTCCAGCATCTCTTTATCTCTCTTAGCTGATTGCCAATTCCACCCCAGGTGTCCATCCTTACTGCTCGGCCACGCCCAGCTCACCATAGTTTTAAGCATCAGTGCAAGGTCTAACAAGTGTGCAAACAAGCAAAACAAAACAAGTTCATTTAAACAATTTAAAAAGAATGTTTTTCCCTTGA
Organism: Myxocyprinus asiaticus; assembly: GCF_019703515.2. Classification (NCBI taxonomy): domain Eukaryota; kingdom Metazoa; phylum Chordata; class Actinopteri; order Cypriniformes; family Catostomidae; genus Myxocyprinus; species Myxocyprinus asiaticus. The sequence continues at coordinate 447,027 of NC_059365.1, read as the reverse complement.
TTTCATGTCATTGGTGTTATTCATGTTAAAAACGTATATTTTGAAAATACAAAAGGTTTTGTCAAAGTTCAGAGGAAGAAGAGGCTGTTCAGATGTGTATAACGCGATTTTCCCACCATGCTGAAAAAGTTATTCGTTTAACTGGTCAATGGTCAATTTTAATATGTTATTGGTGCTACATTGTTTAATGCTCATGTGAAAACATTTCATTGAAATAATTAATGTAATGTTATGATTTCTTCATATTAGTCTGATCAGCGGTGTGTGCTTGTGACACCATCTTAAACAATTCATCTTTTAAGAGAATTTGGCACTGGCGTTACAACCCTTATTTTATTAGTGAAATAATATGAAATAGTAAATAATAATAATAAAAAAAGACAACAGTCAAGTTGTCCTTTATGAGTAAAAATAATATAAAGATGTTCTGAATTGAGAATTTCAGTATTTTGTAAGTCAGATTGTCAAATGTTTTTGAGAATGATCCTTTTATAAGATAGAGTTATACAGAAATCACATGTAAATGTACTCAGACGTGTGTGTATGTGAATTGTTGTCTGCTTTCAGGCCGGTGAGATCTTTGCCCAGAGATCAGTTGAATTTACCACCTTTGCCAGGACAAACCAGCACTGACCAGTTAAACCAGGTCGATCAGTTTAATGTGTCTCCTCCATCCAGACCAGCACCAGTTTCACCACAAATCAGAACCAACAAAAGCAACACAAACACATGGCCCGAGTGAGTGACACACAAACACACACACACACACACACATGGCCCGAGTGAGTGACACACACACACACACACACACACACACACACACACACACACACACACACACACATGGCCCGAGTGAGTGACACACACACACACACACACACACACACATGGCCCGAGTGAGTGACACACACACACACACACACACACACACACACACACACACACACGGCCCGAGTGAGTGACACACACACACACACACACACACACATGGCCCGAGTGAGTGACACACACACACACACACACGGCCCGAGTGAGTGACACACACACACACACACACGGCCCGAGTGAGTGACACACACACACACACACACACACACACACACACACGGCCCGAGTGAGTGACACACAACAACACACACACACACACACACACACACACATGGCCCGAGTGAGTGACACACACACACACACACACACACACACACACATGTCCCGAGTGAGTGACACACACACACACACACACACACACACACACACATGGCCCAAGTGAGTGACACACACACACACACACACGGCCCAAGTGAGTGACACACACACACACACACACACACACACACACACACACACACACATGGCCCGAGTGAGTGACACACACACACACAATTCACACACACACACACAATTCACACACACATGGCCCAAGTGAGTGACACAAACACACACACACGGCCTGAGTGAGTGACACACACACACACACACGCCCCAAGTGAGTGACACAAACACACACACACACACATACACACACACACACACGGCCCAAGTGAGTGACACAAACACACACACACACACACACACACACACACACACACACACACGGCCAAAGTGAGTGACACAAAGACACACACACACACACACACGGCCCAAGTGAGTGACACAAACACACACACATGGCCCGAGTGAGTGACACACACACACACACACACACACACACATGGCCCAAGTGAGTGACACAAAGACACACACACACACACACACACACACACACACACACACACGGCCCAAGTGAGTGACACAAAGACACACACACGGCCCAAGTGAGTGACACAAACACACACACATGGCCCGAGTGAGTGACACACACACACACACACACACACATGGCCCAAGTGAGTGACACACACACACACACACACACATGGCCCAAGTGAGTGACACAAACACACACACATGGCCCGAGTGAGTGACACACACACACACACACACACACACACAATTCATACACAATTCACACACACATACACACACACACAATTCATACACACACAATTCACACACACACACACACAGACACACACAGACACACTCTCACACACAATACAAACACACACAATTCACACACACACACACACACACACACACACACACACACAGACACACACAGACACACTCTCACACACAATACAAACACACACAATTCACACACACACACACAGAGTATCATGTGATCTGTCTTGATATTTCTTTTTTCCAGATCAAGTCTGATCGGAAGGGAGAATGTAAGTTCATTTGTATCTATTACTGGATTTATTCAATTTTATTATATTCAAGAAATAGACCAAAAAATTAAAAACAGTATCTGAACAAGTTAATGCACAAAGTAATAAAATAAAAGACAGCAGCAGCATCCGCCTGTCAACAGATATTACCTGAACAGAAGCAAAATCATTAATCAACAGAAAAACAATCCCAGTTAATCTATAACACTTTTTATTGGAAACAAATCATTTAAACATGATTCATATGTGTTCAGTTTAATCAATTCATTTATTTGTAGTGAAGAATAATTTACTGTCAATTTCACCCTCAGGTTAGAAACAGACAATCATCTACAAGTAAGTGATGCTGAAACGACATTTATATGATATTCTGTTCAATCACACGTGATGAATATGATTATTATCGTGTTTTTATATCACAGGTCAGTCGTCTCAGAGGTTTTCTCTGGATTTAGACTCTCAGGATCTAGACAGGTAAACAACAGTGATCTGATAATTACACAAAGAATAATTGCTCTAATAACAAAAATAAAGTTTTTGTGTTATGATCATTTTCTCCCTCCATTAAATGAATATTTCTTTAATTAATTGATTTGTATGGAGTGAGAGATGATCAATCTCTGTTGTCAATCAGAAGTGATCACTGCGACTCTTCTTACTCTTTCAGAAAACAAATACAAATCATTATTTCCTCTTTTATGCATAAATACTATTATATTATGGTAAACACTTCCAAATAAACGAATGAATGCAATAATATGACTGATGCCACTATCTATAAAAATTCCCAATGAGAGTGTAATTCCATTGAGTTGCCATATAACAACATGCTTCTTTTCTCAATTTTCTGTAAAATGATGTTAGATTAATTTGACCAGTTAACAGCATCTAATTAAGAGAAATAATTATGATGCAGAAGAAACATGTTGAAATGTGTTCAGTAGAGCAGTTTGAGGAGCACTTGTCCTTTCATGTGGCCCTTTAAAACAGCATATAATTACTTTAACGATTTCCAACAATGCATAATGCTGTAGATCTTTCTGAAAGTTACAATTTAACTACACTGTGTCATAAAGGGTAAAAACAAGACATTTGTGTGATTGTGTTTTGTGTTTGTTTGACCCTGCAGTGATTGTGAGAGAGAACGCAGCTCGTCTGGTAAGAATGTTAACAATCCAAACAAGACATCTGTGATGTCACGCTAAAACTGATCCAGATTCACAAAACTGAGAACTGTCTGGATTTATTGCAGATTCTCATTTAAAGATACAGCAGCATCATGAGTGGCCACCAGCTAAAGGAGACACAAACCACAGCAGTTACACCAATCACAGCAAACCTGCACAGGTACAACACACTCACACGCGCGCACACACACACACACACACACATACACACACACTCACACACACGCGCGTGCACGCACGCACACACACACACACCCTCTCTCTCTCTCACACACACACGCACACACACACGCACGCACACATACACACTCACTCACACACACACGCGTGCACGCACACACACACACACACTCACTCACACGCACGCACACACACACACACACACACACACACATCCTCTCACACACACACTCACACACTCTCTCTCTCACACACACACACACACACACACACACTCTCTCACACACTCACACACCCTCTCTCTCTCTCTCTCACACGCACACACACACACACTCACACATCCACACACACACCCTCTCTCGCTCTTTCTCTCTCTCACACACACACACACACACACACACACTCTCTCTCTCTCACACACACACACATATCCTCTCACACACACACTCACACACACACACACTCTCTCTCTCACACACACACACACACACATATCCTCTCACACACACACACACACACACACACTCTCTCTCACACACACTCACACACATCCTCTCACACACCCTCTCTCTCTCTCTCTCTCTCTCTCTCACACACACACACACACACCATCTCTCTCTCTCTCTCTCTCACACACACACACACACACACCATCTCTCTCTCTCTCTCTCTCACACACACACACACACATATCCTCTCACACACACACACACACACACACACACTCTCTCTCACACGCACTCACACACATCCTCTCACACACCCTCTCTCTCTCTCTCTCTCTCTCTCTCTCTCTCACACACACACACACACACACCATCTCTCTCTCTCTCTCTCTCTCTCACACACTCACACACTCACACACATGCACTCAGCAGTCAACATAAAATCATAATTGTCTCTGTTTCCTTTATTAATACATATTCCTTGTCTTTTGTGAATGATTTATTAGTGCATATTATTCGAAAGTGTGTGTGTGAGTGTTTGTGTTCGTGTGTTTGTGTGTGTGTGTTTGTTCGTAATGTTTCATCAGTGTGTAATAAACTTTCAGCTGACATTATCAACAGTCATATAGAGACACTTTACACCATCAAATCCATACAACATTCCCCTCATATTACACATGTATGATTTGGACTTTAACCCTAAAAAGAGCAAGCATATAACCATACCCCTGAAAATGATATATTATTATAACACATTAGGAGCCACATAATGCATTTGCATGTTTTTAATAAAATATTGCTTTTACTATTATAATTTTTTATACAGCAGGAGTGTTTGCTTCAAGGTCAGCTGTCTCCTCAAAAAATGAACTTTTACACAAAGATTGTGAGTCGATGCCAGACATTATTTACAAAGTCACATGTCCTCAGTATTTGCACAGACCCCCTTTTCAATATTTTCCACAAAAATTGAAATGTTTGTATCCTCCAGGATATAAAAACCTTTTAAGGGTTAAACTTAAACACAGCAGTTCCAGCACTCAATAATAAAAGCTCTCTCATATGAGAACTGAGAAGTTCTGTGGAGAACAAAAAAGAACCCACAAACAATGTTTTAATTGTTCTGTTGTTCAGGGATTGGAGGAGCAGAACTGGTATGTTGGCACAGTTAGTCGTGTGGAAGCAGAACATGCGCTTCACCTGGTCAACCAGGTAAACAAACAGACCTTTCTTTCACTTCAGTGTTCTGACGATATAATGTACACAATATTCATAATATTCAGTATATGATCTGTTAAAGGATCTGCTTTTTCCACTTCAGGCACTTCATGTCCCATTGGTTAAGTTTTATAAAAACAAACAAATTTCAACGTTATATTGGAATCGGAAACTTTTCACCAGGCCTTCTTCATTTATTTTTGGCACTTTTCACATGTTTTTTATATCTAGATTTGACTGTTTTAGCCTTCAGATCCAGACTTTCAATATTTAAAAAAATCCATTATAAAAATATGAATTGTTGCATGTTTAAAACTATGATCATCTAAACAAATAGTGAAGTAAACAAACCATTTTAATATTTGTGTGAAAATAATTTCTATCAATTTGTCAAGAACTATGACTGTCCCAGTCACATGTCAGTGAAGAGCATGCTTGAGATGAAATATGAGACAAATCAAAGAAAAATCAAGGGAAATATCACTTTTTATTGGCCGTCATTTCCAATCAAGCTGTAATTTAGCCAGAAAAAAAAAAAAAAAAGTGTGAAAATATGATTAAATTTAAATTAAATTAGATTCAGCATGACAGATTCTGTCATTTTATTTAAAAAATGTTAAAAGTGGGGGTCTGGGTATCTCAGTAAGTATTGACGCTGACTATCACCCCTGGAGTCGTGAGTTTGAATCCAGGGCGCGCTGAGTGACTCCAGCCAGGTCTTCTAAGCAACCAAATTGGCCCAGTTGCTAGGGAGGGTAGAGTCACATGGGGTAACCTCCTCGTGGTCATGATTAGTGGTTCTCGCTCTCAATGGGGCGTGTGGTAAGTTGTGTGTGGATCGTGGAGAGTAGCATGTGCCTCCACATGCTGTGAGTCTCCACGGTGTCATGCACAATGAGTCACGTGATAAGATGCGCAGATTGACGGTCTCAGAAGCGGACGCAACTGAGACTTGTCCTCCACCACCCGGATTGAGGCGAGTAACCGCGCCACCACGAGGACCTACTAAGTAGTGGGAATTGGGCTTTCCAAATTGGGAGAAAAAGGGATAAAAAAAATAAAATAAAATAAAGGTTAATAATGTCATTTCCATCAGCATCATTTCCAGCACAGAATTCTATTAACAATACAGAATCTGAGATGTGCTGGAAATGACACAAAAATGACACAAATCTCCTGTGATGCATGAACACACACTGATGGACATTGATAGTAGATGAATTAAATCAACTAGTGAGAGTGTGAAACATGTTTAAACAAAACTTTATTTCTAGAAGTGCACAGTTCTTAAAGTGCCTAAAGTTGAAGAAACACCCATATATAGTTTGTGTATATACAGTTGAAGTCAGTAGTTTACATACACCTTAGCCAAATACATTTAAACTCAGTTTTTCACAATTCCTGACATTTAATCGTTGAAATCATTCCCTGTTTTAGGTCAGTTAGGATCACTACTTTATTTTAAGAATGTGAAATATCAGAATAATAGTAGAGAGAATGATTTATTTCAGCTTTTATTTCTTTCATCACATTCCCAGTGGGTCAGAAGTTTACATACACTTTGTTAGTATTTGGTAGCATTGCCTTTAAATTGTTTAACTTGGGTCAAATGTTTTGGGTATCCTTCCACAAGCTTCTCACAATAGGTTTCTGGAATTTTGGCCCATTCCTCCAGACAGAACTGGTGTAACTGAGTCAGGTTTGTGGGCCTCCTTGCTCACACACGCTTTTTCAGTTCTGCCCACACATTTTCTATCGGACTGAGGTCAGGGCTTTGTGATGGACACTCCAGTACCTTGACTTCGTTGCCACAATTTTGGAGGTATGCTTGGGGTCATTGTCCATTTGGAAGACCCATTTGCGACCGAGCTTTAACTTCCTGGCTGATATCTTGAGATGTTGCTTCAATATATCCACATAATTTTCCTTCCTAATGATGCCATCTATTTTGTAAAGTGCACCAGTCCCTCCTGCAGCAAATCACCCCCACAACATGATGCTGCCACCCCCATGCTTCACGGTTGGGATGGTGTTCTTCAGACTTGCAAGCCTCACCCTTTTTCCTCCAAACATAACGATGGTCATTATGGCCAAACAGTACAATTTATGTTTCATCAGACCAGAGGACATTTCTCCAAAAAGTAAGATCTTTGTCCCCATGTGCACTTGCAAACTGTAGTCTGGCTTTTTATGGTGGTTTTGGAGCAGTGGCTTCTTCCTTGCTGAGCAGCCTTTCAGGTTATGTCGATATAGGACTCATTTTACTGTAGATATAGATACTTGTCTACCTGTTTCCTCCAGCATCTTCACAAGGTCCTTTGCTGTTGTTCTGGGATTGATTTGCACTTTTCGCACCACACTACGTTCATCTCTAGGAGACAGAATGTGTCTCCTCCTTGAGCGGTATGATGGCTGTGTGGTCCCATGGTGTTGATACTTGCGTACTATTGTTTGTACAGATGAACGTGGTACCTTCAGGCATTTGGAAATTGCTCCCAAGGATGAACCAGACTTGTGGAGGTCCACAGTTTTTTTTCTGAGGTCTTGGCTGATTTCTTTTGATTTTCCCATAATGTCAAGCAAAGAGGCACTGAGTTTGAAGGTAGGCCTTAAAATACATCCACAGGTACACCTCCAATTCAGTACACCTCCTATCAGAAGCTAATTGGCTAATTGTCTAAAGGCTTGACATTATTTTCTGGAATTTTATAAGCTGCTTAAAGGCACAGTTAACTTAGTGTATGTAAACTTCTGACCCACTGGAATTGTGATATAGTCAATTAAAAGTGAAACAATCGGTCTGTAAACAATTGTTGGAAAAATTACTCGTGTCATGCACAAAGTAGATGTCCTAAACAACTTGCCAAAACTATAGTTTGTTAATATTAAATCTGTAGAGTGGTTAAAAAATGAGTTTTAATGACTTCAACCTAAGTGTATGTAAACTTCTGACTTCAACTGTAGATGTTGTTTGTGTTTATATGAAACACTGTGAGCAGAATTTGCTGACTTTTGTAAACAGGAAGGAGCATTTCTGGTGCGCGACTGTTCCAAGAACACTACCTATGAGCCCTTCGTCCTTGCTGTGTTTTATGACAAAAGAGTTTTCAACATTCAGATCCGTTTCAGTGAAGAGACGAGCAAATACACTCTGGGAACTGGACTCAGAACAAATGACGTGAGTAACCGCACCACACACACCTGCAGCGACGAAGAGAGACGAGTCTGATATGTCTTCTGTCTTTCAGAGGTTTGATTCAGTGACTGACATCATCAAGTTCCATTCCATATTTCCCATCATCCTCATCGATGGACGCAAAACATCAAGAGCAGCAGCCACTGAAAGGAGACAGTGTGTCCTCATGTACCCAATCACAAAGCAGGACATTATACAGCTGTTGAATTAAACCACACCAGCGAATATAAATAGTCTTCAAAGACTTTTAATGATGTTTGACTGGTACAGACTCAAATGTACAGAACACTTTGCAGCTGAAAGACATTGGATGTAAAATAAATCAATTATTTGATAATGTCAGTGTCAAAATAATAATTTAAAAACAGATACGCTTCTGATGCTTAAGACAATGTACGGTGTATGGTTTGACAAACTCAATGTTAATCTAAAATCCAAACACAATCTGAACAGTTCTTTTTTTTTCACAGGCACATGCTATTAACAGTTCATGTTATAAGAGAAAAGTTTAATAGTGGGATCATTTGAGGTAGACTTAAAAAAGGATGTTAAAAGATCAAACTCCATCAGTTTAGTGACTGTACACTTTACAACAGAAGTACAAGACCACTGTTCTGCTGTAGTCTGCATTGACATACTCCATACACAGACAAAAGTTTGTTTTAAAAAAAACAAAAACAACATCCGAAGTTTGAATTTCACAAAACACAGAGCTTTACCCAACAAACAAAATGTGCACAGGAGTATTTGTTGATTCATCCATTCAGGAGAATTTGAAGATCCCGAGAAAAGTTCTGAAGGTCAGAAAACATTCAGATGAACACCAATTCTCATGTGTTATATGGTACAGCAGGGCTACTCAACTTCCGAAAGGTTAGGGGCCGCAAAGTTGGATCCCTGTACCCTTGAGGACCGCACTCTTCATTTTTATTATATATATATATACTAATATATATATACACAGTGCATCCGGAAAGTATTCACAGCGCTTCACTTTTTCCACATATTGTTATGTTACAGCCTTATTCCAAAATGGATTAAATTCATTATTTTCCTCAAAATTCTACAAACAATACCCCATAATGACAACGTGAAAGAAGTTTGTTTGAAATCTTTGCAAATTTATTAAAAATAAAAAACGAAAAAAATCACATGTACATAAGTATTCACAGCCTTTGCTCAATACTTTGTTGAAGCACCTTTGGCCCCAATTACAGCCTCAAGTCTTTTTGAGTATGATGCTACAAGCTTGGCACACCTATTTTTGGGCAGTTTTTCCCATTCTTCTTTGCAGGACCTCTCAAGCTCCATCAGGTTGGATGGGGAGCGTCGGTGCACAGCCATTTTCAGATCTCTCCAGAGATGTTCAATCGGGTTCAAGTCTGGGCTCTGGCTGGGCCACTCAAGGACATTCACAGAGTTGTCCCGGAGCCACTCCTTTGTTATCTTGGCTGTGTGCTTAGGGTCGTTGTCCTGTTGGAAGATGAACCTTCACCCCAGTCTGAGGTCCAGAGCGCTCTGGAACAGGTTATCATCAAGGATGTCTCTGTACATTGCTGCATTCATCTTTCCCTCAATCCTGACTAGTCTCCCAGTTCCTGCTGCTGATCCCCACAGCATGATGCTGCCACCACCATGCTTCACTGTAGGGATGGTATTGGCCAGGTGATGAGCGGTGCCTGGTTTCCTCCAGACATGACGCTTGCCATTCAGGCCAAAGAGTTCAATCTTTGTTTCTCATGGTCTGAGAGTCCTTCAGGTGCCTTTTGGTAAACTCCAGGCGGGCTGTCATGTGCCTTTTACTGAGGAGTGGCTTCCATCTGGCCACTCTACCATACAGGCCTGATTGGTGGAGTGCTGCAGAGATGGTTGTTCTTCTGGAAGGTTCTCCTCTCTCCACAGAGAAATGCTGGAGCTCTGTCAGAGTGACCATTGGGTTCTTGGTCACCTCCCTGACTAAGGCCCTTCTCCCCCGATCGCTCAGTTTGGCCGGGCGGCCAGCTCTAGGAAGAGTCCTGGTGGTTCCAAACTTCTTCCATTTACGGATGGTGGAGGCCACTGTGCTCATTGGGACCTTCAATGCTGCAGAAATTTTTCTGTACCCTTCCCCAGATTCCCCACTGTTAACTGTGGGACCTTATATAGACAGGGGTGTGCCTTTCCAAATCATGTCCAATCAACTGAATTTACCACAGGTGGACTCCAATCAAGTTGTAGAAACATCTCAAGGATGATCAGTGGAAACAGGATGCACCTGAGCTCAATTTTGAGTCTGCAAAGGCTGTGAATACTTATGTACATGTGATTTTTTTCGTTTTTTATTTTTAATAAATTTGCAAAGATTTCAAACAAACTTCTTTCACGTTGTCATTATGGGGTATTGTTTGTAGAATTTTGAGGAAAATAATTAATTCAATCTATTTTGGAATAAGGCTGTAACATAACAAAATGTGGAGAAAGTGAAGCGCTGTGAATACTTTCCAGATGCACTGTATATATACACACAGTATATTAGGCATGTAAGGATACACATATTTCATGATACAATGCAATATGAGCACCCACAAATGTTTCTCTCAAACTATTCAAGGATTCGACATAAATGTATTTTAAATCATAAATACCACAAAAGTGTCTGACATTGGCAACAAAAAACAGAACAGAGAAAACTCATATGAACTCACAATTTTCTTGAGAAAATAAGTTTGTCTACACTGTAGTCATTTATATTTGTATAACACTTTCACAATACACATCGTTTCAAAGCAGCTTTACAGAAAATCATGCCTTGTTGTCTGAAAGCCTCCTGTGAACCAGCTGAAGGAAAAAAACTGGAGAGGAATCTGACCTCTGGTTTTACGATATATGTACATAATTCAATATTATTTAGCAGCTTGAGCAAAAACCGATCGGCACACCTTATTTTTATTTTTTTTGCCGTCTTCCCCGGTTTCACTTTGCATATAAACTTTACCGCCGTTATTACCGTTTATAGCATGTGCACAAGTGTTGTTCTCAAAGCTGTTTACATTTTGAAGTCAAAAGCAGATAATTATAAGTCTCATGTTTTTTGATAGTTATGACTCATACCTTATGAGCGTCTTGCTGTGCATGTGACACTGTTAAACGTACTGCTGCTGTTTCTGCCTCACAAATCCACCGATTTTCACGGTGATGTTGGCGTAAATAAAACGACATGTTTGATGTACTGTAGCACCAGGACATGACACCGTTGTTTGGCAAATTCGACAAGCTGTACCAATACAGATGCCGTTCGCCATCGATGTTCTCGTCTATGTACTGTAAGTGTGTCTCCGGGGAGGAGACCGTTCCTCTCAATGTTGCACTGATTGGTTTTAATTACACTATAATGTGTTTATGTATCATAAGATACAATGCTATACAATATTTTTTTACACCCCTAATATATACAGCTCTGGAAAAAAATTAAGAAACCACTCCAGAGGCCTGGGTAGCTCAACGAGTATTGACGCTGACTATCACACCTGGAGTCGCGAATTTGAATCCAGGGCATGCTGAGTGAATCCAGCCAGGTCTCCTAAGCGACCAAATTGGCCCGGTTGCTAGGGAAGGTAGAGTCACATGGGGTAACCTCCTCATGGTCACTATAATGTAGTTCTCGCTCTTGGTGGGGCACGTGGTGAGTTGTGCATGGATGCCGCAGAGAATAGCGTGAAGCCTCCACATGCGCTACGTCTCCGAGGTAACGCGCTCAACAAGTCACGTGATAAGATGCACGGATTGATGGTCTCAGACGTGGAGGCAACTGAGATTCGTCCTCCACCACCCGGATTGAGGCGAGTCACTACGCAACCACGAGGGCTTAGAGCGCATTGGGAATTGGGCATTCCAAACTGGGGAGAAAAAGGGGAGAAAAAAAACAAAACAAAAAAACACTCCAAATGTTTCTTAAATCAGCATCTCTACATGTACGGCAGCCATTCCAGTGTCTGTTGAATTCCAACACAAGCACACCTCGTTCTACTTAATGAGGTACTGATTAAGTAATCACCTGAACCAAATCTTTTTTAATGAGGAAAAGTATAAAAACTACTGCTGTCGTCATCACTATCCTCTTGCAATAGGACCAGCTAGATGGCAAAAACAGTGCTAGTAGTAGCTCAAAAGCAATTGGAATCAAAAATAACTACTGACCATGCCAAAAGAGTTGAAAAGAAAAGTTTTCACTGAGGAAAAGAAGAGTTCAATTCTAGCTTTACTGGCAGAGGGATACAGTGAGCGTCAGGTTGCTTCCATCTTTAAAATTTCAAAGATGGCGGTTCATAAGAACAAGGTCAAGCAGCAGACATTAGGGACATCGAAGCTACAGACCGGCTGAGGGCGAAATGGACTCTCCACTGGGAGACTGCCAACTCATTCGAATGTCACTCAACAACGTAGGATGACATCAAGTGACCTACAAAAAGAATGGCAAACGGCAGCTGGGGTGAAGTGCACGGCGAGGACGGTTCGAAACAGGCTCCTAAGGGCAGGGCTGAAGTCGTTCAAAGCTAGAAAAAAGCCCTTCATCAATGAGAAGTAAAGAAGAGCCAGGCTGAGGTTTGCAAAAGACCATAAGGATTGGACCGTAGAGGACTGGAGGAAGGTCATCTTCTCTGATGAATCCAATTTTCTGCTTTCCCAACACCTGGTCGTCTAACGGTTAGATGGAGACCTGGAGAGGCTTACAAGCCACGGTGTCTTGCACCCACTGTGAAATTTGGTGGAGTATCGGTGATGATCTGGGGGTGCTTCAGCAAGGCTGGAATAGGGCAGATTCGTCTTTGTGAAAGACACATGAATCAAGCCACGTACAAGGTTATCCTGGAAGAAAACTTGCTTCCTTCTGCTCTGACAATGTTCCCCATCTCTGAGGATTGGTTTTTCCAGCAGGACAATGCTCCATGCCACACAGCCAGGTCAATCAAGGTGTAGATGGAGGACCACCGGATCAAGACCCTGTCATGCCCAGCCCAATCTCCAGACCTGAACCCCATTGAAAACCTCTGGAATGAGATCAAGAGGAAGATGGATGGCCACAAGCCATCAAACAAAGCCGAGCTGCTTGAATTTTTGCACCAGGAGTGGCATAAAGTCACCCAACAGCAATGTGAAAGTCTGGTAGAGAGCATGCCAAGACACATGAAAGCTGTGATTGAAAATCAGGATTATTCCATCAAATATTGATTTCTGAACTCTAAGTTAAAACATTAGTATTGTGTTGTTTAATAATGAATATGATCTTGTTTTCTTTGCATTATTCAAGGTCTTAAAACACTGCATCTTTTGGGTTATTTTGACCAGTTGTCATTTTCTGCAAATAAATGCTCTAAATGACAATATTTTTATTTGGAATTTGGGAGAAATGTTGTCAGTATTTTATATAATAATATAAAAATTTTCATTTTACTCAAACACATACCTATAAATAATAAATCCAGAGAAACTGATCATTTTGCAGTGGTCTCTTCATTTTGTCAAGAGCTGTATTTATAATTATAAAAAAAAATTATATTAAGAATGTTGGAATGTTATTAATGGGATAGTTCACCTGAAAATGAAAATTCTCTCATAATTTACTCATCCTCATGCCATCCCAGATGTGTATGACATTCTTTCATCTGCTGAAGCCAAATCAAGATTATTTAGAAAAATTATCTCAGCTCTGTGGATGAGAGACAGATCAATATTTAAGTGCTTTTTTTTTTTTACTGTAAATCTCTACTTTCAGATGTGAAAGTGAAACTAAACAGGCGCCACATGTGACTTACATATGTGAAAGTGAAAGTGGAGATTTATAGAAAAAGGACTTAAATATTGAACTATTTCTCACCCACACCTATCATATCACTTCTAAAGACATGGATTAAACCACTGGAGTCATATTGATTACTTTTATGCTGCCTTTATGTGCTTTTTTCGGAGCTTCAAAGTTCTGGTCACCATTCACTTACATTGCTTGGACCAACAGATCTGAAATATTCTTCTAAAAATCTTCATTTGTGTTCCCCACTCCAGACCCACCTCTAACCCGCACCCACTCCAGACCCCGCCTCTAACCCGCACCCACTCCAGACCCGCCTCTAACCCGCACCCACTCCTGACCCCGCCTCTAACCCGCACCCACTCCAGACCCGCCTCTAACCCGCACCCACTCCAGACCCCGCCTCTAACCCGCACCCACTCCAGACCCGCCTCTAACCCGCACCCACTCCTGACCCCGCCTCTAACCCGCACCCACTCCAGACCCCGCCTCTAACCCACACCCACTCCAGACCCCGCCTCTAACCCGCACCCACTCCAGACCCGCCTCTAACCCGCACCCACTCCAGACCCGCCTCTAACCCGCACCCACTCCAGACCCCGCCTCTAACCCGCACCCACTCCAGACCCGCCTCTAACCTGCACCCACTCCTGACCCCGCCTCTAACCCGCACCCACTCCAGACCCCGCCTCTAACCCGCACCCACTCCAGACCCCGCCTCTAACCCGCACCCACTCCAGACCATGCCTCAAGGCAGTGTGTGGTACTTTATCTGTTCTTTCCAGGAAAATATTTTCAAACATGTTTTTCATTGCAGTGGTCAAATGAGAAAGACGGCTCAGAGTTATTTTACAAAAATATTTAATGTTAAACGGTCTTTAAAATTATTTGTATACCCAACTAGTTGACAATCATCATAGCTAAAATGTGCTCAGTCTAATTGTATTCTATGTGAGGAAATGTTGATTCAATGCTGAACTAAAAACATTCACCTAAAAAAGGATCTAAAATTAGTCTAATTTGGCATTAAACTTTTAAATGATCTGATTCAGGCTGAGCTCTCAACTCGATCTTGAACTCTTTTCTCAATTTCTTAATCAACACTGACTTTAAAGGTCAATTCACACTTTCCCAATAAACTTCAACAGACACGACTGTTTGATCAGTGTGTCAACCCTGTTGGAGTTTGTTGGAGCAGTGTGGCAATGACAGATAAGCTTCTCAAAATTCAATTTTAGAATATTTGTGTTTGTTGGGGCAGTGTTAACTGGTCTTAAGAAAGGTGGGTTACATTCAGACAACCAGACGTAAAGGGATGGCAACAACACTTCTTAGACACAAGAGTTTTCCAGTGATAATGACATTCTTTCTTGGAAAGAATTTAAAACAAACAAACAAACAAAACAAAAAAATACTTTACTGGCATTTAAATACCTTCCAATTGACAAAAGTAGGTTTTAAAATGACACGGTTTTAAAAACTGCTACAAGTACGAAACATCAATCAATGCTAGAAGGGAAAGTGGAGAAGTGATGTTCACATGAGCAGTTTTTCTGTGACCCCTCTCAGAACAAACTCAATGACTTGATACTTCTGTCCCTTAACTTTCTTTAGTTTCATCTTGAAAGACGGCTGTTTGCTTGCTGGTTCTCCTGTTTGTTCCTGCGTTTGAGGAGCCGAGCTTATCCACTTAAAGTTCTTCAGTGTTTGGACACCAACACTGGCCATCTGAACTGAAGGATTTGGATGATTCAGAACCACAACAGGTTGGTTTGGACCAGGGAGCTTGACGAGCTGATCTTCTTTCAGAGGAGTTAACCTCAGTTCTTGACCTTTAGTCAAAAAATTATGGCAACCCATCACAACCGATGATGACATGCATTTAATTGTTTTCCATTTTCCCTTTTTATGTTTCTTACGTGGAGGTCCATCATGGTCTTGGTTCTTCTTTTCACTTCCAGGGAGATCCCTCTTTATTATCAGCTTGATGGCTCCTTCAGGACCGCTGGACACGTTCTTCTCGCTTAGCATGCAGCAGAGAACAGGTCGTGCCGTCAAACTCTGCTCCTGTGTCTGCACCTCTGGGTTCTTGATGGTTTCTAACTGTGAACTGGGAATTCTCACCAAAGCTACTTTCGGATACATGAGGGAAGAGTGGGAACTGCGTTGTTGGCCATCAAAGTCACTCCTAGATTCAAAATGTACCTTGTCTTGATCTGAAATGTTGTCCTTGCTCTGTCTTGGCATAACCGATGGTTGAGCAACTGTCAAAGGACTCATAATTTTTGGACTTCCCTGCAAAACATTTGGTGTTTCTTTCAAATCACCAGTGTTTAGATTGGAACATTTCCCAAACGTGACCCCTGCTTTTCCAAGTACTAATTTCTCTTCACTACAAGTCTGAAATGTCACAGTTTCTTCAGTACACTCATGTTCTGTCTTTGTTTCTTTGAGCCCCAACACATCGACTTTGCATTTCTCCTCAGTTTTGTCCTCCTTTTTAATCATAAAACTACAGACAACTGATTGTTCTGAGGTCTTTACATAGTCCTTGGAATTTTTTGCTCCTATCAGTACACATTCAGGATCTGAAAGCACTTTGAACTCTCCCTGTAGCTTGATTACAGGTCTGTTTGTTTGCAAGGTCCTGCTGAGATGTTCTGGCATGGATTGAGATATACTGTGAGTTGATGCAGGTGTAGGACAGAGAGAATAAACTGATGAGATCACTGGAAGGCCTTCGGAACTCAATTCCGTACCCTCAAGCGTGACAACGTCATGACGTGCAGGTTGAAGTGAGGGTTTGAACACAGTACCGTTAAGTTTCAGGTTCTGCTTGTTCAGGCTTTGGGCTACTGTTCCTGAAGAACACTGAGGTTTGTATAGAGGATGAACTGTTTTTGTGGCACTCTGAACAGCAGTGCATGCTAAAGGTGGCTGCTGTTTTGCCTTGTGAGATGTTAAAGACTTTGATGGACTGTCTGTACACCCTTTGGAAGCAGCAACTTGACATTTGAACGAAAGCTTGCCTGTGGTAGCAACTGGCGAAGGTCCGTTCACAGTGCTCCTCAGGTCTTGTGGAAGTCCGTTGGGTGGGATCATCCGTAGCTCCAGCTCTCTAGTCCCGTTGACATTTTTCACCTCAACTAATTCAACCAAACAGCCCGCAGGAATATTGATCTCCTCCGGGCAGGATACAGTCAAAGGCTTGTTGTGTTGAATCGGCTGGTTTAAAGGTGCTAACAGTTCCACTTGTACGTTGGATATATGACTTGACTTCTCAGCTGATGATCCTAATTTTGGCTGATTGCTGTTTTCCGTAGTTTGTGCCTTCTGTATGGTGGGCAATGGACCTCTTTCAGAAGGTTTGATTGGACCGTTAGGAAGTCCTGCAGCCAAACTCACTTTCTGTACCGTCAGAACGTTTGTCCCTGTTGTGGACTGACTGGCCTTCTGATCAGTTTGAACATTCTGGACTGGAACGTTCCTCTGGGATAATGCTCTCATTGGTGTATTGAGAAGCGGTCTAAGAGGAGTGTTAACTTCAGCAGGCAATCTCACCTTGACTCTGGGAACAACCTTTGATTGGATTACCTTTTCTGGAACAACAACCCTTTGGCTTTGCAGAACTACTTCTGTATCGCCAGTGTGAATTCTTGGGAATGCAGCTTTCTGAATGGGCTTTTCTGCAACTGTTTTTGTACTTTGACCATTTCCACTGAGCACAGCATTTGATAGATTGCCATTTTCCTCTCGTGATCTTAGAACCACTTGCAAAGAGTTGCTGACCAAGTGGCTTATACTAGGAACAGAACCTGTGAACTGTGACTTAGCAACAGGAATGAAAGGTGTTGTGTTGGTGACGCACTGTACTGACGTACTGCTGGTCATACAGGCCTGTTTACTGCTGGTTTGGCCCACAGTTTTGCCAATAACAGATGTTGTTTTGCCTCTGGGTTGACTTCCACTAGGGTACTCAACATGTGAATTTGCTTTCAATTGACCAGCTGTGTTGGGAATCACACATTGCTCGTTTCTCTCAGGCCAAACGGATCTCCTATGAGTGTCAGGGACAGAGGGACTTTCACAGGTCGGGTCGGATAAGGAAAAATCAGTTAAGAAGCCTCCTTCTGCACGACTCTTGTGTACACGATGAATGTGCTTCACCATGTAGTCTCTCCGAACTGCTCCATAGGAGCAGAAGCTACACCTGTATGGGTACGAGCCAGTATGTGTAACCACATGTTTCTGAGACTCTGTTTTAGAATAGGAGACGTGGCTGCAGAGCGCACATGAGAAAGTCACCTCTTCATGATGAGCCACATGCCTACCGAACACGTCAATGTCCTTTGTTGAAAATCTGCATTTTGTGCAGCACAGGCGATCATTGTCTTTCTTGGGTAAACCTTTGTCCTTGTTGTTCATAAATGACATGAAACTTTGTTGTGAACGCATTGTCAAGACATTGAGGAAACAATCCCAATAGTCACAGTGTGTTTTTGTTGATTAGATACTTTCCTACCAACATAAACAGGTAATCAACACTGGCTGTGTCTCCCCAAGTGATGATCTCTTGCTTTGGCTGAAAGGGGTGAAGGTAAGCCCATTAGTTTTTGACCTCCCCTACCAACCTGCACAATGGAGAAAAAAAGGAGAGTTTCAGGAAATTGGAAAGAAATAAAAATCCAAGTGTCAATACAAAACAAACGTATCAATAAAGTGAATTAAACAACAAGTGACTTTGTAGCAACAAATGAGACTTTTGCATGAAAACTCTTGTAACTTCAAAGTCAGACATATCTAGAGAGATGGATTTCAAGCTTTGCTCGAAGTGACTCGAAGCGTTAGCTTTTGCTAATAACTTTTAAAAGTTTGTGTTTTGCCAACAAATTTTATCCTAACTTTACTAATTTTTAGTCACATGATCTTAAGATAATCCTGCACA
The DNA here is from genome assembly GCF_019703515.2 of Myxocyprinus asiaticus. Lineage (NCBI taxonomy): Eukaryota > Metazoa > Chordata > Actinopteri > Cypriniformes > Catostomidae > Myxocyprinus > Myxocyprinus asiaticus. The sequence continues at coordinate 427,794 of NC_059365.1, read as the reverse complement.
ATACTGACTAGACAGATTTTTAATATTCAAAGCACTTCACCAATGACAGGCTAATTATTTTTTGTGTTTAGACATTGCTTCTTGTGACAAATTTTGCATACAAATCTGGTGTAATACTGACCTTTCAATATGAAAAAAACAAAATTATCTGACACGATATTAACCTGATATAATCACAATCATAACGATGAGTTTAGTAGCACCAGTCAGCCTCCTCACAACAGGTACATGGCACTTTACTATTAATTTCCTTGATTAAGATTTTCAGCTTATTTTTAGTTTCTGTTTAAAATCACACTAAAGCACCGTTCACACCGCCAGTGACACACAGCAACAAAGCAACAGAATGCCATTAATTTTTTTAATGAGAGCCCTGCGACTTCTGCCGGCACGAGCGACAGAGATCGTTGGCGACAAAATGTGGCCGTGGCGAGTGATACGACAATATTGAGAAAAGTTTAACTTTTCACGTCATTCATCTCCTGACTGTGAGATAGCCTACAGGTGTCAAGTGCAGGTAAGACAGAGAAGTTATAATGTTCAGTATCATGTGTCTGAAACCACATGGATGATACAATAAAACAGTGAAGCATGGAAAACCATGTTCGAAACTGTCGGCATTCTGGGTGAGTTTAATTCATACATTGATAGATTGTTCATCTTGTCAATGATATGATGCATTGAGCACTGCTGCAAGATATATAAAAACACTCTCCCCAGCAGAATGTTATTTTTTAGACGCAAGAGAACTACTTCCTTGTCAAATTAGAATGATATCTTACTTTTACCGGCAGCACATTTCTGAAGCTATGGCCAGTTGTGCAGTCCACCAATAACGTTAAAGTGACAGAAGTAGGAATGGCCACAAGCGACTTGTGCAGTACAGAGACTAACGACGTCAAGTGACAAAGTCGCTGGTGATGTGGAAGGGACTTAACAATAAAACTATTACTACTGGTGGGGCCTGGGTAGCTCAGTGAGTAAAGACGCTGACTACCACACCTGGAGTCACGAGTTCGAATCCAGGGCGTGCTGAGTGACTCCAGTCAGGTCTCCTAAGCAACCAAATTGGCCCAGTTGCTAGGGAGGGTTGAGTCACATTGGGTAACCTCCTCGTGGTCACTATAATGTGGTTCTCACTCTCGGTGGGGCACGTGGTGAGTTGTGCATGGATGCCGCGGAGAATAGCGTGAAGCCTCCACACGCACTATGTCTCCACGGTAACGCGCTCAACAAGCCACGTGATAACATGCGTGGATTGATGGTCTCAGATACGGAGGCAACTGAGATTCGTCCTCCGCCACCCGGATTGAGGCGAGTCACTACGCAACCACGAGGACTTAGAGCACATTGGGAATTGGGCATTCCAAATTGGGGAGAAAAAGGGGAGAAAATTTTTTTTTTTTTTTACTACTGTAGTATTAGTAATAATATAGTAACAATACTAATATAATAGGTGCATTAATAAACAAAGTTGATTCAACTTTACACATTACGAGTCATCCTCAATCGCTTCTTTGTGTTTTATTGTTTGTGATTCTCAATGATATGTGGGTAGTTGACACTAAACTTTTGTGTGGTTTAAATACTCCATTCAAACTATTTTCTAATTCTGTTGCAATTATTAGTAGAGGTTGACCGATAGTGGATTTTGTTGATACCTATAACTAAGGTGGTGAAAAAGGACGATGACCGATTAATCAGCCGATAGTTTTTAAATTCGATTTAAAGAATGTTAAATTACTATACTATAACTGGCACAGATATAGAGGCTAAAGAGCCCAAAATGAATAAAATCCCAAATTAAGTTACTGTTCCACCAAAATCCAAATAACAACCAAAAAAATAAAAATAAATATTTGGTGCATATTGTGGGATTTTTAACTGTAAACAATCCCAAAACACACAAGAGACTCTTATTCCGAAATGACGGAGACTTGGCTCAGTTAAAATGCTCTATATATTTAAGTATTTACCAAATTAAGATTTTTATAGCATATATATATTCACCAGATGAAGAGTTTTGTATATATATTTCACCAGATGAAGTTTAATGATGAATAAGGTTTATTATTATTATTATTCACAAGATATGAATTTGGAGACACAATGTGCTGATAGGAAATGTTTCCACAGTCACATTTTTCATTGCATGCCCTCACTTCAATTTAGATTACTTGATTATCTAATCAAAAAAGCGCCAGCCATAGAGGAACACGGAGGAATAATACATTAAAAAAATATCGGCAACTATCGGCACCGATTAATCGGTAAAACCGATATATCGGTCTACCTCTAATTATTAGTATGTATGCAGCTTTTATGACCATAATATCCGAGAGACTACATTTGCACTTTTGAAAATTAATTTGCACTCTGCAGGACCATTTAAAATGAATTACTGAAGGCAAAAGGTGCTTAACAATTGAGAATAACAGTTTTCCAGTTACAGCATGCAAAATATACTTTCACTCATACATTCATATCAATTTTAACCTTAAATCTTAGACATGTGTCAAGTACCCATGATAAAAGAAAGATTCACTGGTTTTGAATGTGCATCAGTGTTCAGATCTAATGACTTTTTCTGCTGTCTCAGAAACATTTCCTGTCCTGACTTGATAGACATTTGAAGATGAGAACACATCAAATCCACATTGCACTCCGAATTCCCCGAGGACGCGATCTGAATATGATGTGCGTTCACGCTTCAGTGTCTATTATTGCGTGTGCTCGCCATACTCCTGAAGCCCGCACGCACACGCCATGACGCGCAAACCAGACACAAACAACGACGCGTTCAACACAAACCTTGCATGGGAATGTTTTTCCTCCCAAAACAGGGACTGATGCGTGTAATTCATCCAGTGAGTAAAATATTCACGCCGTCTTCGAAGATATTCTTTTCCTCCGCCGTGACCGCGCATTCTTGCAGGGATGGGGGTTGCGGGTGTGTACTGGGCGCGTGACGCGATGCGCGCCTCTGATTGGCTGTTTCTCCAGTAGATCTCTACCGCTCCCGCGCGCTCCCGCGTTCAGCACGAGGTCTCTTCATGAAAACACGTGCGCTCGCGGGATTGCGGGATTCGCGTTAGAACATTGAGCTACACGCGTTTGTTCGTGTCAGAAAGCGCCTGTTTGAGTCGCGTTTGACACTTCCGTACAAATACTCAGTCAGTACATTACCATAATCACTGCAGTAGAACAACACATTCTTCTTACATAACAGGAAAACAGCTGACTTACATACATTTACCATGAAAATCAACAATTTTTTTTCGGTTTTAATCGTTTTAGATTGTTTACATTTTCCGTTAGAAAGACACAAAGCACCAAGATGTATTAATGTCATCTTGTTCTTTTATTATATGACAGTGTCTGAATGACAATATTGGATGTAATGCATTACTAAGTAATTAATTACTGTAATTAAATTACTTTTTCATTGAAAAGTAAAGTAAGGGATTACTCTTCATTTTTCAGTAATTTAGTTACAGTTACTTCTGATGTAATTGCATTAAATACTGTATAGACTCTAGAACAGTTCTATATATAATAATAGTGAATTTCAAATAGAAATTTAATGTCTAATGTTAAAATATATATTTTCTGGGGTCTGGGTAGCTCAGTGAGTAAAGACGCTGACTATCACACCTGGAGTCGCAAGTTCGAATCCAGGGCGTGCTGAGTGACTCCAGCCAGGTCTCCTAAGCAACCAAATTGGCCCGGTTGCTAGGGAGGGTAGAGTCACATGGGGTAACCTCCTCGTGGTCGCTATAATGTGGTTCTCGCTCTCGGTGGGATGCTTGGTGAGTTGTGTGTGGATGCTGCAGATAATAGCGTGAAGCCTCCACACGTGCTACATCTCTGCGGTAATGCGCTCAACAAGTCACGTGATAAGATGCGCGGATTGACGGTCTCAGACGCGGAGGCACCTGAGATTCATCCTCCGCCACCCAGATTGAGGTGAGTCACTATTGGGAATTGGACAAAAAAATAAAAAAATATGTTTTCTAATTTAACGCTGCCCCTTTAAATTCTTTGGCCAGTTCATTAATAATTTATTTGATTATATGATGTATTTGAAAGAATTAAAAGAACAGTTTCATGTCTATCCTTGTATTTTTCATCTGGTCGAGGTTGATAAGGGTTTTAGAAAGTAATTAGTAATAAGTAATGCAGGTACTTTTCAGACAAATTAGTACAGTAATCTAATTACACTGTAGAAGATGTAATAAGTAGTTAGTATTTAATTACTTTTTTGGAGTAACTTACACAACACTGGAAATATATATATATATATATATATATATATATATAAAACTGAATCCGGGTTTTTATTGGGTATACGTTTTCATTTGTTAGCCTAAAATATAAATCTGTAGATTAATTCTTGCAACATGTCATGAATACTTAAACGACACTCCTAAAGTCTTCAACAATATTAAATCTGGGATAGGTGGAATTACTGTAATATTGTTCTAAAATAGCAGCAAAACAACAGTATTTCAGCGGTGTTCCTTGCTGAAGAAATTTGGGATAAAATCATATAAATTATCTGGAGACCAAACTATCACGTTTTCTGAGGACATGGTCACGACGTCTCTGGAATGTCAGCCAAGATTCTAAAAAATAGAACTTTACCAAAACGTTGTCACAACATTGTCAGAAAGTAATGTCATGCTGACGAAAAGACAACTAACTGGTGACGTCTTTAGAACCTACTGTGTTGGCTGGGAACACAGACAAACTGGTTGCAATCTTGCACTTTTCTGCCATTAAAATGACAAAGCATACACAATTAATCCTACCATGAGATGCTTTATGAGAGAATATTGTATGTGCTGTTTCAGGTAGACTAAAGGTCAGTTCACACCTATATGAGCACTAAATCATTATGATATACTAGGACACCTATGACATACATGGGAGTGCATTTACAACTCTTATAATAACCCCAACATGCTATTTGATGAGCTTGCTAAATTAAACTCATTACATCAAAAAATATGAGTCACACCCTTATTTATTGAAATAACTCACCATACAAAGGTTGACGATTAAAAGGGAAGTATCAAACCAAAAACAATGGATGACAGTAATTAATAAAGAAGAGAAATAAACAACAGAGACTTTGAATATTTCTTCATACAGTTTGAAGATTTTATATATTTTTTGCTACTTAATACTCTACAAGACAACATTACTTTGGTATATTTGATGATAATTCGCATGTATAAATATATATCATTCTGCCATAAAACCATAACATTGACTCTATACGTGAATTTTAATGGGGGTTGCACATTACAGCACAATGTTAAGTGAAACTTGTGGCCAAAGAGTCTCATCAGCCATTTAAAGCAAAGCTGATCTCTGCCGTCGTCGCACGTAACGTCACGTTCAACGTCACTTCCTGTCGGGCGTGTGAGCTCAGGTCTGTTCGAGCCCGAACGCTCTTTACCTTATATGGGCAAAGCCGCGTCGAGCTCGAGCGCCGCCGCCTCTTCCGCGTTCAGCCGGTGACAGAAGCGCACAGATCCGGACGGGTACATAATCTCCGCGCAGTCAGTTATTCATTCGTTCATTCAGCGGAAGGAAATAACGCCGTTATGTCGTACGAGCTCAGTAAGTTCGCATTCTATATGTGTATGCATGTGTCTGTCTGTCTGTCTGTGTGTGTGAGTGAGAGAGAGAGAGAGAGAGAGAGAGAGAGAGAGAGAGGGAGTGTGTGTGTGTGTGTGTGTGTGTGTGTGTGTGTGTGTGCGTGTGCGTGTGTGTGTGCGTGTGCGTGTGCGCGCGCGCGCGCGTTCGGCGACTGTGCACGCGCACACGGGTTTAATTATTTGTGTTGGTCGTTGTGAGTGTAGTATGGTGTGGTATAGTGTAGTGCAGTATGGTGTGGTATAGTGTAGTGCAGTATGGTGTGGTATAGTGTAGTGCAGTAGTGTATGTGCAGTATGGTGTAGTATGGTGTAATATGGTGTGGTATAGTATAGTGCAGTATGGTGTGGTATAGTGTAGTACAGTAGTGTATGTGCAGTATGGTGTGGTATAGTATAGTATAGTGTAGTATGGTGTGGTATAGTGCAGTATGGTGTGGTATAGTGTAGTACAGTAGTGTATGTGCAGTATGGTGTAGTATGGTGTGGTATAGTATAGTGTGGTATAGTGCAGTATGGTGTGGTATAGTGTAGTATGGTGTGGTATAATGCGGTATGGTGTGGTATAGTGTAGTACAGTAGTGTATGTGTAGTATGGTTTGGTATAGTGTAGTGTGGTATAGTATAGTGTAGTATGGTGTGGTATGGTGTAGTATGGTGTGGTATAGTACAGTATGGTATGGTATAGTGCATTATGGTGTGGTATAGTGTAGTACAGTAGTGTATGTGCAGTATGGTGTAGTATGGTGTTGTATAGTGTGGTATGGTGTAGTACAGTAGTGTATGTGCAGTATGGTGTGGTATAGTATAGTGTAGTATGGTGTGGTATAGTGTAGAATGGTGTGGTATAGTATAGTGTAGTATGGTGTGGTATAGTGCAGTATGGTGTGGTATAGTATAGTACAGTAGTGTATGTACAGTATGGTGTAGTATGGTGTGGTATAATGCGGTATGGTGTAGTGTGGTGTGGTATAGTGTAGTACAGTAGTGTATGTGCAGTATGGTGTGGTATAGTATAATGTAGTATGGTGTGGTATAGTGTAGAATGGCATGGTATAGTGTAGTATGGTGTGGTATAGTGCAGTATGGTGTGGTGTAGTGTATGTGCAGTATGGTGTAGTATGGTGTGGTATAGTATAGTGTAGTATGGTGTGGTATAGTGTAGTACAGTAGTATATGTGCAGTATGGTGTAGTATGGTGTGGTGTAGTATAGTGTAGTATGGTGTGGTATAGTGTAGTACAGTAGTGTATGTGCAGTATGGTGTGGTATAGTGTAGTACAGTGGTGTATGTGTAGTATGGTGTGGTGTGGTGTGGTGTAGTATGGTGTGGTGTAGTATGGTGTGGTATAGTGCAGTATGGTGTGGTGTAGTATGGTGTGGTATAGTGTAGTATGGTGTGGTATAGTGTAGTGTATGTGTAGTATGGTGTGGTATAGTGTTGTACAGTAGTGTATGTGTAGTATGGTGTGGTATAGTGCAGTATGGTGTAGTGTAGTATGGTGTGGTATAGTGTAGTACAGTAGTGTATGTGCAGTATGGTGTGGTATAGTTCAGTATGGTGTAGTATGGTACGGTGTAGTGTAGTACAGTAGTGTATGTGCAGTATGGGTACTGTGAGCATGAGATTTGGCTGGATGGAATTATTAACCCAGAGAACGATTTACTACTATTGATGAGGTCCACATGGAATCTACATACACAGAATGAACTCTGTCATTCCATCAGTCACAGAGTGCTACACATCCATTGGCACTTTTATCGGTGATTATTTATCAGAGATTAGCCACTTCAGTTAAAATGAATGGGAGAAATTGGAATGCCGAACAGCAGCCAATGGTCCACAGATGTATTAAAGAAGTCCTGCCTTACAGGTGAAAGAGCCAATCACCTTTTAGATACAGACATCACCTGTCAATCAACTCAGCAATGCGCATGCGCATTAGCTACACAAGCCAAGAAATTTAGTTTTTTAGCGTAATCTGAGGTAAAGAAGCACAAGTTATGATTCCAGTGTTGTCAGATTTTACTGCTGATTTGAAATATGTTCTTTGATCATAATCTTGACCAGTCGTTTAGGACATTTCTGTCTTTTCCCATTCATGTAGTTAGGAGCTGCACTGTCATGACTGGAAGTAACCTTCCGAGAGTTTTCCAAAGATACCTGACAGTGGACTGACTTGCTAGAAAGACTTTGCTTGTATGCTCCATCTCACATGATTTATCCTTCTTGTATACATTCCAAAATCAGTGCAGTAAAATTCCACGTGGGCCTGACGGACAGTACCGTGATTAAGCTTTGTCAGTAATGTTGTGCTGTAAAGATGTGTAAATACTGATCTGACAGTGTGTATGTATTTTTTCCGCAGAGCGCGTGTTTGCCAGTCTGCCCCATATGGAGAGGGGCGTGGCCAAAGTCCTGGGCGGAGACCCCAAAGGGAACAACTTCCTGTATACCAACGGGAAGAGTGTGATAATCAGAAACATCGATGTAAGTCTTCCACCAATCAGGATAGTTCACCCAAAAAGCTGATTCTCAACATTTACTCACCCTGATGTCGTCTCAAACTTGTATGACAAACAAAGATATTTTGATGGAGATATGAGGTTTTTTGTCCATACAATGCAAGTCTATCTCCAAAAAGCACTTAAAGGCATCGTAAAGGTAATCCACATGACTCCAGTGGTTTAATCCACCAGTTCTCATCTGATTTCGCTATAGGACCCAGATTTTACTTTGGACATCAAGTGGTGACCCAGCACAGTACTGAAATTGTTTATGATATAAAAAGTAAACAAAAATGTCCTTTTAATGAAATATTGAGCTTTATTAATATTACCATGAACTGCATAGACCCAAAATCAAAACTGTGTTTACATTAGTGTACTTGTAATAGAAGTGTATTGGGGAGTTTACAAGTAGAAACATGCAGCTTGTATATGAATTCTTTCATCAAAAAATGTGATATTTGATCTGTCTAAATGTCCTTTAATCCATGAGGCTGCTTCTTCCTTAGGTGGATGAATTTCTTTTTATTCATCACCGACATATTGTGTCATTATAATGGTGTTTTTCTGTCATCTTCAGAACCCTGCGATCGCAGACGTCTACACTGAACACCCGCATCAGGTGATCGTAGCGAAATACGCCCCGAGTGGATTCTACATTGCGTCGGGCGGTGAGTTCTGCTGCTGTGTCTGAGACGTGTTCTGCTTCTGCAGTGATTTGTCAGTTCTCGAGCATTCCTCTCTCTCTCTGCAGATGTGTCGGGGAAAATCCGGATCTGGGACACGACGCAGAAAGAGCATTTGCTGAAGTACGAGTACCAGCCGTTCGGAGGGAAGATCAAGGACATCGCCTGGACCGAAGACAGCAAGAGAATCGCTGTGGTGGGGGAGGGTCGAGAGAAGTGAGTGACAGCCGCATGCCACGCCTATTTTCTCAACAGATTTCTATTGTAGGAGTGCGTGGTCTTTGATTGAATCTGACATGCTGGTGTCATGGCGGTCGGTGTGTGTGTGTGCAGGTTTGGAGCAGTGTTTCTCTGGGATACGGGTTCATCTGTCGGTGAGATTGTGGGTCATAGTAAGATCATCAACAGTGTGGACATCAAACAGACTCGTCCGTATCGTCTGGTGACGGGCAGTGACGACAACTGCACCACATTCCTGGAGGGACCACCCTTTAAATTTAAATGTACCATGAGTGTAAGTTCAACTGTGTGTTTACACAAAACACAAATGAAACAACAGCAGTTCCGCTGTAATCCACAGTCACAGACTTGGTGTTTGGCACACTTTCACAGTTCTACAATATTTGTGTAGTAGCTGGTAAGGAACATCTACCGAACTTCCTGTCAGAGTAAATGGCAGTCTCTCGCGTGTTCATGTATGAAATATTTAGGCTAATATGATGATGCTTTTTCTATGAATAAGGGTGTAGTCCTCTCTGCTCAGTTTAACATATTTCATCATGTTTGTGTCTCATTCTGTTGATTAACTCAAGTCTCCTCTTGTGTGTGTGTGTGTGTGTGTGATGACATCACAGATTTCATATTATCCACCACTGCAACCGTCTGTGTTTACATTCTGACCTTTTATTAGTCTAACGAGTGTTAATGTGAAATGTAAATGTTTTGCTCTTTTAATAAAATGAAAATAATTTTGTGTGTGTGCGCAGTTGCGTTGATGTGTGCATTTGTGTGTGCAGGATCACAGTCGGTTTGTGAACAGTGTGCGGTTTTCTCCTGATGGTAATCGTTACGCATCAGCCGGAGCCGACGGACAGGTGAGACACATTAAAGTGCAAAGGTCATGTGCTACTGTGTGTTCAACAGATTTCAGAAATGGATGAATTTCGAGATGCAGCTTCTCTGCTAAAACTCTCTCTTGTTACAGATTTTCCTGTATGATGGTAAAACCGGAGATAAGGTGGGATCTCTGGGAGGAGAGAAGGCCCATGATGGAGGCATTTACGCTGTAAGTGATGATGTGACTGATACTGATGGAACAGGGGCAGTTCTAGGGTCAGTGGAGATTCGGTGCTTAGCCCAGACCTCCGAGCGCTATTAACGACGGGCTAATACAGAGGCAGTGCAAAGAATACAAAAGAACACGGGAGGGCGTGCTGAGTGACTCCAGCCAGGTCTCCTAAGCAACCAAATTGGCCCGGTTGCTAGGGAGGGTAGAGTCACGTTGGGTAACCTCCTCGTGGTCGCTATAATGTGGTTCTCGTTCTCAGTGGGGCGCGTGGTGAGTTGTGTGTGGAGTTGTGTTTGTCCGCGGTAACGCGCTCAACAAGCCACGTGATAAGATGCGTGGATTGACGGTCTGAGATTCGTCCTCCGCCACCCGGATTGAGGCAAGTCACTACGCCACCACGAGGACTTGGAGCGCATTGGGAATTGGGCATTCCAAATTGGGGAGAAAAAACACGGGTGTCTCGAGACGTGTTTTAAAGGTTGAATTTCCTTTTAAATTGATCAAGTGTCTAACAAAAAGAATCGTCACTGCACGAGATGCTGAAAAAATAGCGAGACACGACGCAACAGTCAAAGACATCCGTCTAGCGCATGCTTGCATAGAATAAGACAGATGCGTTTGGAGTGAACGGCCCCCAGAATTATGGCAGTTGTGTCTTGGCTATGCCTTGCTCTGTTATCAGCGTCTCGCTGCATACAAATATGGTATGTACCTTCAACTGTATTTAATAAAAACACTGTGGTATCGCCATTATTATGAAGCTCGTGTTCGTGGTAGTGCTATGGCACTGGTATAGGCTACTGTGCAACACCAAGTTAACATGGAACCGTCTATATAAGGGTTTCTTTTCTCCTTTTACTGTTTTACTTTATATTTGAGAATGTGAACAGGATAACTCTTTTGACTTGGGGTTATTTTACGCAGATTAACAGCCAGATATGTTCTTTGCAATAAACAATCCCTATCACATGGTGCTGATTGTTTTATATATATGTTGTGTCCTCTTTCGGATGTAGGAGACAACGTCAATTTAAAAATCTGATGTCTTGTGGGGTCTGGGTATCTCAGCGAGTACTGACGCTGACTATCACACCTGGAGTCATGAGTTTGAATCCAGGGTGTGCTGAGTGACTCCAGTCAGGTCTCCTAAGCAACCAAATTGGCCCGGTTGCTAGGGAGGGTAGAGTCACATGGGGTAACCTCCTCGTGGTCGTGATTAGTGGTTCTCGCTCTCAGTGGGGCGTGTGGTGAGTTGTGTGTGGATCGTGGAGAGTAGCATGAGCCTCCACATGCTGTGAGTCTCCGTGGTGTCATGCACAACGAGTCACATGATAAGATGCACGGATTGACGGTCTCAGAAGCGGAGGCAACTGAGACTTGTCCTCCGCCACCCGGACTGAGGTGAGTAACTGCGCCACCACCAGACATTTTGACTGTTAGCATACACTGCCACAACCGCAAGCTGCAAGCACTTTTCTTGCATGTGTACACATGAATGCTGAAAGCATCCGGCAGTCAGACAGCATTGGATATTTGATATCACTGATACTGTAGAAAGGCCTGTATCATTACTTATATTAAAACAATATATATATATTTGTCTTGATACCAAAGTATGGGTTCTTTACAACCCTACAAGTAATTAAAAACATTTGGGGATTAAGCCCCGATAGCCCACCCCTAGCTCTGCCCATTGTTTATAACAGTGATGATGATGATGATGATGATGATGATGATGTCATCTCTCTCCCACAGGTCAGCTGGAGTTCTGACAGCACGCAGCTCATCTCAGCATCAGGTGATAAGACGGTTAAATTATGGGATGTTGGCAGTGGGAAAGCGGTGACGACCTTTAACCTGGGCTCTGATGTTCTGGACCAGCAGCTGGGCTGTTTGTGGCAGAAGAATCATCTGCTCAGCATCTCTCTGTCTGGATACATCAACTACCTGGACAAGAACAACCCCGATCGCCCGCTGCGCACCATCAAAGTGAGCAAACACACGCTACAGCTGTCTGCACATTCACTTTGAAAACTTGCAGAACGTCACCATGAATGAGTTCATTTAATGACATGTATTTACATATGTTGCACTTTATTTGCGCAGCGTGCATCACACCTGATTCACCAAAGGAATTATCCAAATTAAGTAAACGCACCTGAGAAATCTGAGCTTGTTTGAAAAATGAATGCATAGTGTGATTGGACTGAAACAATGACAGTGACTTCACTTAAATACTCCGTGTTAACTGTTAAGTGGAAAACAGTGTGTTTGTTAATGCTGTTGTTTGTGTGTTTGTATCAGGGTCACACTAAATCCATCCAGTGTCTGACGGTTCACTCGGTGGACGGCCGATCAAACATCTATTCAGCCAGTCATGATGGACACATTAATATCCTTCAGTCTCCACAACATGACCGCATTACGCTTCATAAGATGAATATATGATCAGTGCTGGTTAATGTGAGCTGGTTGTTGTGTTAATCCTTGACCTGGTGTGTGTTCACATTACTGGGACTCAGAGACTGGAGATAATGAGGAGTTTCTGGGGAAGGGTCACTCTAACCTGGTCGCTAAGATGACTGTAGATGACTCGGGTCGTCTGGTCACCTGCAGTATGGATGACACCGTCCGCTTCACTGACCTCAAAAAGAAAGAGTACAGGTGAAACACACATTAATAGAGAAACACACCTGTAACCTTGTTTATGTATTTACCTTTGAAACTATGAATCTTGTGACGGCTTTGACTCAAGTATACTCATACTGTATGACTTTGTCTATATATTTATCTTTGTCTATATGCCTCTCACATACTGTGTGTGTGTTTAGTGCATCTGATGTTGTAAAAATGGACATGCAGCCAAAGTGTGTCAGTGTGGGTCCCGGAGGTCTCACCGTCGCCGTGTGTATCGGACAGGTACGGAAATTACACACAGAGAATACACACAATAATGAGCATTTGTGATGTGTCAATCAATGTATTCACCTCAGAGTAATAATGTGTTTGTGTTGCTGTGCAGCTGGTTCTGTTGAAGGACAAGAAGAAGCTCTTCACTCTGGACTCTCTCGGTTACGAGCCTGAAGCTGCTGCCGTTCACCCTGGAGGCGGGACTGTGGCTGTGGGCGGAGCTGTAAGTCACTAATCATTGAGCAGATAGTCATGCATAAAGTCTGGCCCACACCATAGTTTATTCTGACATAAAACTGCTTACTTAAGGCCCAGATATACTTATGAAATCGAAGATCCAACGGGTATGACGTCATTTAGAACAAAATCTGGGCAAAAAGAAGGTGTTTTTGCATTCGTTTCGGTGGTTCGTAACTGTTAGCCTGGGTGAACTTTGAAGAAAACTTCTAACCGGCTGCTAAACACCTTCTTGCTGCCATTGATCCATATCATCGGTGGGTGTGACCTGAAACTCCACCTACTACTTTGTTTACTATGAATGTAAAATAGTGCCTAAATGATTTGCATGCGCAGAGTAAGATTTGTAAAAGCATAAATCAAGTTGCAAGCGTTCAAATAAATTGCATGTGCACAGAACGTTAAAAGCAAGTTGCAAGCGTTCAAATAAATAGTTTAGTAAAAGCGTAAAGCAAGTTGCAAGCATAAAAATAAATTGCATGTGCACAGAACGTTAAAAGCAAGTTGCAAGCGTTCAAATAAATTGCATGCGCACAGAACGTTTAGTAAAGGTGTAAAGCAAGTTGCAAGCGTTCAAATAAATTGCATGTGCACAGAACGTTAAAAGCAAGTTGCAAGCGTTCAAATAAATTGCATGCGCACAGAACGTTTAGTAAAGGCGTAAAGCAAGTTGCAAGCGTTCAAATAAATTGCATGCGCACAGAACGTTTAGTAAAGGCGTAAAGCAAGTTGCAAGCGTAAAAATAAATTGCATGCGCACAGAACGTTTAGTAAAGGCGTAAAGCAAGTTGCAAGCGTAAAAATAAATTGCATGCGCACAGAACGTTTAGTAAAGGCGTAAAGCAAGTTGCAAGCGTTCAAATAAATTGCATGCGCACAGAACGTTTAGTAAAGGCGTAAAGCAAGTTGCAAGCGTAAAAATAAATTGCATGCGCACAGAACGTTAAAAGCAAGTTGCAAGCGTTCAAATAAATTGCATGCACACAGAACGTTTAGTAAAGGCGTAAAGCAAGTTGCAAGCGTTCAAATAAATTGCATGCGCACAGAACGTTTAGTAAAGGCGTAAAGCAAGTTGCAAGCGTTCAAATAAATTGCATGCGCACAGAATGTTTAGTAAAGGCGTAAAGCACAGAATGTTTAGTAAAGGCGTAAAGCACAGAATGTTTAGTAAAGGCGTAAAGCACAGAATGTTTAGTAAAGGCGTAAAGCAAGTTGCAAGCGTTCAAATAAATTGCATGCGCACAGAACGTTTAGTAAAGGTGTAAAGCAAGTTGCAAGCGTTCAAATAAATTGCATGCGCACAACGTTTAGTAAAGGCGTAAAGCACAGAACGTTTAGTAAAGGCGTAAAGCAAGTTGCAAGCGTTCAAATAAATTGCATGCGCACAGAACGTTTAGTAAAGGTGTAAAGCAAGTTGCAAGCGTTCAAATAAATTGCATGCGCACAGAACGTTTAGTAAAGGCGTAAAGCAAGTTGCAAGCGTTCAAATAAATTGCATGCGCACAGAACGTTTAGTAAAGGTGTAAAGCAAGTTGCAAGCGTTCAAATAAATTGCATGCGCACAGAACGTTTAGTAAAGGCGTAAAGCACAGAATGTTTAGTAAAGGCGTAAAGCAAGTTGCAAGCGTTCAAATAAATTGCATGCGCACAGAACGTTTAGTAAAGGTGTAAAGCAAGTTGCAAGCGTTCAAATAAATTGCATGCGCACAGAACGTTTAGTAAAGGCGTAAAGCAAGTTGCAAGCGTTCAAATAAATTGCATGCGCACAGAACGTTTAGTAAAGGTGTAAAGCAAGTTGCAAGCGTTCAAATAAATTGCATGCGCACAGAACGTTTAGTAAAGGCGTAAAGCAAGTTGCAAGCGTTCAAATAAATTGCATGCGCACAGAACGTTTAGTAAAGGTGTAAAGCAAGTTGCAAGCGTTCAAATAAATTGCATGCGCACAGAACGTTTAGTAAAGGCGTAAAGCAAGTTGCAAGCGTTCAAATAAATTGCATGCGCACAGAACGTTTAGTAAAGGTGTAAAGCAAGTTGCAAGCGTTCAAATAAATTGCATGCGCACAGAACGTTTAGTAAAGGCGTAAAGCAAGTTGCAAGCGTTCAAATAAATTGCATGCGCACAGAACGTTTAGTAAAGGTGTAAAGCAAGTTGCAAGCATAAGAAACAAATATTAGCCATACAGTCAAGTGTTGTGAATCTGTAATTTCGTATTAACAGAGTAAATGTTGTTTGTATTCTTCTGACTTCCTTTTTTCACGCTTACACTTTTGGCTCTGTTCTTGTACCTAAACTTTCCAAAAACATTGCAAACCTGCAACAGCGATATGCAAGTAAAGAAAGGGTGTCATGAACAGCAAAACAGACTGACCATGTAGAATCAGTCTGTATGTGTAAAATAAACTATTGCAAACGTGTAAATAACTTGTGTTTGTGGCATAAATATTTTCAGAAATAATCCGATGTACACTGTTCCGTCTTCCCTTTGTTGCACTCACACTTTTGGGATGAATTTCTCACTGAGAAGAGTTTTGCAAGTGCGGGAGGGAAGGCGGGTCTACCTGCTTCTTGAAAACCAATCAAATTAGGTTTTTCTTGACCAGTTTACTCTGATCTGATTGGTTTAACAACGTGACAGACAGTTTATTCTTCATATGGCTCAGTGTCGTTCTTCTGGGTATCTCTCCTCTCTTAAATATTAAACTGAAATATGAACACATGCATGTTCTTATTTTGAGAGTAAAGTTGAGCTGACACCTTTTATTGATATAAATATGATTCTCAATCTAGTGTTCAAATGTTTCTTGTTGCTGTTCATTATTTTAATTATAATTTAATTACTTTCGATTATCATTGGGATGGCAGATGGATGGATGGAACTTGCTGGTGTCATTGGAAGAGTCCAGCGTATTTACATGACAGTAGCATTTAAATCTGAAATCAATGATACCAAGAGAATTGAAAAGTAATTCATAGAAAATGTGTGTAGACTTTGAATTTCTGTCTATCTAAAAGTAATGATTAGTCCATAATTCGGAGTATCGTTCACAGTAAAGTCCATGTTAATGTCTTTTAATTGATTTTATTCATGTAACACTCTTGCGTTTGTTTTCAGGATGGAAAGGTGCATCTGTACTCGGTTCAAGGAAACACACTGAAGGATGATGGGAATGTGTTGTCGGTTCAAGGGCCGGTGACGGACATGTCGTACTCTCGTGACGGAGCGTATCTTGCTGTAACCGACGAGAAGAAGGTCGTCACTGTGTTCACTGTCGCTGATGGATACTCGGTAAAGCAGACTGTTATTAGCTTCTTATTCAGTTGAAGAACTACAAGTACACTACTGCATGTTTCAGTGTAGTTCAGCTGTTTTCAGGCAAAAGTGTAACTTTTATAGTAACAAGCTACTTTTATTTATATTGTGCCTTTCTGTAACTCAAGGTCACTTATTTATTCCAATGAATACAGAGCAGTATTTTAATGCTGTCCCTCTAATCAAGATCATCAGTGTTTTTGTGCAAGATAAATTCTCCACTGATTACAGAGCTCAATGATGTCATTTGAAAGTTATATACAGTATGTATGTAGTTAGCTATTTTTCTTATTTATAGTGTATCAAATTATTATTTCTAAAGAGCGGTTTGACTCCAGTTGAACTTAATTATGTGTACTACATGAAATAAAATTAAAGTAACATTCCCAACACTGGCTAAAATACACTATAATGAAAAATTTTATTCTAATACATTATTAATGTGTGTGTTTCAGGAGAAGAATGAGTTCTACGGTCATCACGCCAAGGTCATGTGTTTGGCCTGGTCACCTGATAACGAGCACTTTGCCACCAGCGGAATGGACATGATGGTTTATGTGTGGACCATCAACGATACTGAGAAGAGGATCAAATTACCAGGTGAGACACACACACACACACACACACATACACACACACACACTCACAGACACAGACACACACTCACTCACACACACTCACTCACACACACACACACACACACTCTCACTCTCATACACACACACACACACACACACTCTCACTCTCATACACACACACACACACACACACACTCACTCACACACACATACACACACACACATACAGACACATACAGACACACACACTCACTCACACACACACACACACACACTTTCACAGACTCACACACACACACTTTCACAGACTCACACACACACACACAGACACACTCTCACTCTCATACACACACACACACACACACACACACTCACACACACACACACACACATACAGACACACACACACACACACACACACACTCTCACACACACACACACACACATACAGACACACACTCACTCTCATACACACACTCACTCACACACACACACATACAGACACACACACACACACACACACTTTCACAGATTCACACACAGACACACTCTCACTCTCATACACACACACACACACATACAGACACACACTCACTCTCACACACACACACACA
>NC_059365.1:405000-407500 GCF_019703515.2 Myxocyprinus asiaticus | reverse complement strand
CTCGTACATTTTTCATTGGGTGGATGTGATTCATAATTGTATTAATAATGAGAATAAAACACTTTTTACGCACTTTCTCTTATTCAGTTTGTATCTCAGGTGAATCTCACAAAAACATGTCCAGTTCATATTTCTTCATATAGTTTGTTCATGACAATAACACACATTTCCCCTCAAATTCTCATTTCTGTACACTGATAAATCAGTAAGTTGACCTTTACTTAGAAAAGCTAGCAAACTTAAAAAATCTAAGTAAACATAATGTAACAATTACAGGTCAGCTTAACTCCTCTGTGATTGAAGTATCTTCATTTTTATTTAATTATTTAAATTGAGTTATAGCACGTCTTTATAAGGGAAATTATGTCTTGCGGCACATTGGATTCTCAGTACTTCTTAATGTAAATAAATCTGCACTTATGTAAAGTACAATTGAGTAAAGAAGATTTACTTACATTTAACAGGCAGAGGTAACAGTAATCACCCTCATGGTGACTTTACACAGATCACAACTATCAACCAGCAACAACAAAACAACGACAATGACCATTACATTTATGCATTTGGCAGATGCTTTTATCCAAAGTGACTTACAGTGCCCTTATTACAGGGACAATTCTCCGGAGCAACCTGGAGTTAAGTGTGTTACTCAAGGACACAATGGTGGACCAGCAACCTTCTGATTACCAGTTCACCACCACAATAACAATTATTATATTTCTACACAAGTTCCCTTGTCTTGACCAAACAGCCATCATATATTCAAGCACAAGTGTGGAAATTGTATACTTGATCATTTTGAGTTAGTATTACTCAAAGCCAGAGTTTAAAGAACGTATACATTTGAGTACTGATTCCAAAATGTAAAATTTCAAGTACTGTTTAATTAGGACCACTTAAATGTTTTTATTAATGACAACTTTAGGGTTTAAAGAGTAACGGTAACTTAATTAAAACTAGTAAGAATAGTAAACAATTTGAGTAACTTTTTTTTTTTTTTTACAATTTAAGATATCTAAAAGTATTGACAGTGGGCGATACTCATTACAATAATGCAATGTTTTTTTAATGATTTAAACAAGCATAAAGGTATTACAACACAAATATTCTTTTCTCCCCAATTTGGAATGCCCAGTTCCCACTACTTAGTCTCAGTCGCCTCCGCTTCTGAGACCGTCAATCCGTGCATCTTATCACGTGACTCGTTGTGCATGACACCGCGGAGACTCACAGCATGTGGAGGCTCATGCTACTCTCCACGATCCACGCACAACTTACCACACGCCCCATTGAGAGCGAGAACCACTAATCACGACCACGAGGAGGTTACCCCATGTGACTCTACCCTCCCTAGCAACCGGGCCAATTTGGTTGCTTAGGAGACCTGGCTGGAGTCACTCAGCACACCCTGGATTCAAACTCATGACTCCAGGTGTGATAGTCAGCGTCAGTACTCGCTGAGATACCCAGACCCCAACACAAATATTCTTAATTGTCATGAAAATAATGGCACACAAAGAAATTGTAATCGTCCTAAAATATGCTAAATTCTCGATAGGTTTATTTCTCTCTCTGTGGATAAGGTGTCTCATTCATCATTAATGGCGATCTGTTTCTTCTGTACATTATTAGTGTTTCAGTCAAATTAAAGCTCTAGATAGTTTCTTCATACTCTTAAGATCAGCTGTAATCATCTCTGTAATGATGCAATTTTCAAACGACTCTTCAGTTTATCAGGAGGTGATGTCAGAAAACAACACTAGTTCAGATTACACAACACTGAAACCACTGTGTGTGTATGTGTGTGTGTGTGTGTGAGTGTGTGTGTGTGTGTGTGTGAGAGAGATCTCATCTCTGTTTCATTGTTTTATTGCTGTGTTGAGTTGCAGTAATCAGACAATGAAATAACTGATTAAACATGATGAATATATATAGGACTGATAAGTATTTGATTAATGTAATTTGTTCCATCATAAAACAGTAAATACAGAGAACTGAATGAATGACAGATCACTGTTGTAGACACACACACACGTCACGTGTGTTTGTTCTTGTGTGTGTTTTCTGTTATTATGATGACTGATGATGACAGAAATGATTGTGTTCTTCTTTTCAGATTTATGACAGATGATCATGGTAATGAAGGTTTTCTGTTTCTCTGACAGTGATAGAAATATCTTATACTGTATAAATGAATGTTTACATTTGTAAAGTTCATATGTGTGATCTGGTGTGACTGTTTATTTATGATCAATGAAAGACTGAGTCAAAACTGAAGAAAGAAGTGATGAATCATGTGAAATTATAGAACTGCAGATCAAGGCATTACACTGATAGGCTGTGATGGGCTGCTTAAATGTGTTCAGCTATGTTCTTGTGTGCCGTGTAGTTTGGGCTTTGAACTTAAAATTTGGAAATGTTCTTGTCTGCTGTGTGCAACGGCACCTAGTAGTTGCAAAACTGGCATACATTTGATTGATATTGTAATGTGATTAAAGAT
>NC_059365.1:397500-400000 GCF_019703515.2 Myxocyprinus asiaticus | reverse complement strand
ACACAAACACCCATAAAATACTGATGCAGAACGACAAAAACATGTGATGATTTACTGCTCATTTTCATCATCATCAACTACAGATTATGACCAGCTAATGCTACAGAAGATTTGTATTCCACAACAACACAAGATGAAATGATTGCAAAACAAATCATTTATAGTGAACAAACGGTGAGTGAGACACTAGCAGGTAATGTTGTCACGATACTATCATTTCAGTAGTCTGTACCAATATCAATGACATTTCACGGTTCTTTATACCAATTTCAAAACCACAGCAAAAATATACTAATATGATAATGTGCTGTTGAACACACTCCTTTAGACTATTTAAAGTTATATTTCAATGTAAATAATACATTAAAAGAAATACCTTCGTGTTTCACTACTGAAATACACAAATCCTTTCTCTCCCTTTATTTTTTTTAATTAATTAATTTTCTAGAATGTTTTAAAGTTTAATTTAATTTTATCATCCAAATGGTGTCGAATCAAATTCTTAAAAATTACAAGTAAAAAATAGAACAATTACTTTTCAACACACAAATGCATTTTAACAAAATTGTATTCAGTACAACAGCACTCTTGCTTGTGATATATTGTTAATTATTATTATTAAGAGTAGTAATAGTAATGTTAATAAATAATAATACTACAGTGAATATTACATTTTACTATACAGTTTTAATATATTTCTATTGCAATTTCTTCAATTTCAGGCGTGTAGCTTTTATTTTGACGTGTGGTTTGACAGAAGCTTCAGCTACATGACCCAGTGTGATGCTGTGATTTAATTCTATAAATACTATATAGTCTACATGTGCCTCACAGTGGATCAGTGCTGTTTTTATCTCATACAACATGAATGACTCTCAATGTCAGTGGAGTTTCCAGTGTATGAGCGGTCTGCTTCACACATTCATTTAAAGCTCATGCAGCTTGAATGCAGACTAAGATTGCAGCATATCACGATTTTAATTTGATTCATTGTGCATTTCAGTGTAAAAGGAGTAAAGAGCACACGCTCAAATAAGCGTGAGCATATAAAATCAGCCGTCAGTCTGTCTGACGGCGCGCTGGGACCGCATTAAAGGTGATGTAACAACTTTAGCCTTTCTAGAATTTCCACAAGTTGAGCTGTTGGATTAGCCACAACTCCACACTCCAAAGATACCGAATGAGCTTTACTGAGACTGATCGAGCAGAAACAGTTGTCAAAAACAACAGAAGCAAAACAGCTCCCTCAGCTGACAACTGTTATGAACAACATGACACAAAAATGGCATTAAGCCTCAATAATTCACTGCATCTACAATACTATGAGAATGCGCAAAATGATTGACAGATCGAAAGCATCAGAGACCCGTGGACACGTTTGTTGTTTACAGAGTCTAGAGCTGTCACAGACACCGGTGAGATATCTCACAACACTTATTTCAGTAATATCTCTCAGGCAGTTGGAATATTTTTTGCATCTCTTTCCATGAAAAAAATCGCTTACGGCACCTTTAAGGCGGTCCTCGGTACTGCCGGTACTGCAGAAACACTGGTATCATGACATCTCATTTCAGTACTGACTTGGTACCATAGTACCGGTACTTTAGACAACACTGTTAGCAGGAAACACACGAGTGCAGAGATGAGATGTTTGTGTGTGTGTGTGAGTGAGTGTGGGTGTGAGTGAGTGTGGGTGTGAGTGAGTGTGGGTGTGTGCGAGTGAGTGTGTGTGTGCGAGTGAGTGTGTGTGTGCGAGTGAGTGAGTGTGTGTGTGTGAATGTGTGTGTGTGAGTGAGTGTGTGTGAGTGAGTGTGTGAGTGAGAGTGTGTGTGTGTGAGTGTGTGTGTGTGTGTTTGAGTGTGTGTTTGAGTGTGTGTGTGAGTGAGTGAGTGAGTGTGTGTGTGTGTGTGGGTGTGTGCGTGTGAGTGTGTGCGTGTGAGAGTGTGTGAGAGTGTACGTGTGAGTGTGTGCGTGAGAGCGTGTGAGTGTGTGCGTGTGTGAGTGTGTGCGCGTGTGAGTGTGTGCGTGTGAGAGCATGTGAGAGCGTGTGAGAGTGTGTGAGTGTGTGCGTGTGAGTGAGAGCGTGTGAGAGTGTGTGAGTGTGTGAGTGTGCGTGTGAGTGTGAGAGTGTGTGCGTGTGAGTGTGTGCGTGTGAGAGTGTGTGAGAGCGTGTGAGTGTGTGCGTGTGAGAGCGTGTGAGAGTGTGTGAGTGTGTGCGTGTGAGAGCATGTGAGAGCGTGTGAGAGTGTGTGAGTGTGTGAGTGAGAGCGTGTGAGAGCGTGTGAGTGTGTGCGTGTGAGAGCGTGTGAGTGTGTGAGTGTGTGAGTGAGAGCGTGTGAGAGCGTGTGAGTGTGCGTGTGAGAGCATGTGAGTGTGTGCGTGTGAGAGTGTGAGAGTGTGTGAGTGAGAGTGTGTGAGAGCGTGTGAGAGTGTGAGAGCGTGTGAGTGTGTGCGTGTGAGAGCGTGTGAGAGTGTGTGAGTGTGTGAGTGAGAGCGTGTG
>NC_059365.1:352500-392500 GCF_019703515.2 Myxocyprinus asiaticus | reverse complement strand
AAGAAAAAAAAAATATATATATAATAAAGAATGAGTAAGTGTTTCAAAACTTGTATATATATATATACGTACGTATGTACAAATACAAATCTGTTATATACAGATGCAAGGGAATGTATTGGCAGAAGAGGTGCTTAGGAACTAAGCTGTGTATTGCACATAGTTATTGCTCAAAGGGACAGTTTTACCTGTTCATGAGATGGATAGCCTGAGGGAAAAAACTGTTCCTGTGCCTGACGGTTCTGGTGCTCAGAGCTCTGAAGCGTCGGCCAGAAGGCAACAGTTCAAAAAGGTAGTGGGCAGGGTGAGTGGGGTCCAGAGTGATTTTTCCAGCCTTTTTCCTCACTCTGGAAGTGTATAGTTCTTGAAGGGGTGGCAGGGGGCAACCAATAATCCTCTCAGCAGTCCAAACTGTCCTTTGTAGTCTTCTGATGTCTGACTTCGTAGCTGAACCAAACCAGACAGTTATTGAAGTGCAGAGGACAGACTCAATGACCGCTGAGTAGAACTGGAAGTACAACCACTGCTGGGCCTTTTTCACAATGGAGTCAATGTGGGTCTCCCACTTCAGGTCCTGTGAGATGGTAGTGCCCAGGAACCTGAATGACTCCACTGCTGCCACAGTGCTGTTTAGAACAGTGAGGGGGTTCAGTATTGGGGTGTTCCTCCTAAAGTCCACAATCATCTCCACCGTTTTGAGCGTGTTCAGCTCAAGTTTGTTTTGACTGCACCAGACAGCCAGCTGTTTAACCTCCCTTCTGTATGCAGACTCATCGTCATCTCGGATGAGGCCGATGACAGTGGTGTCATCTGCAAACTTCAGGAGCTTGACAGAGGGGTCCTTGGCGATGCAGTCATTGGTGTAGAGGGAGAAGAGTAGTGGGGAGAGCACACATCCCTGGGGGGCACCAGTGCTGATTGTACAGGTGCTGGAAGTGAATTTCCCCTGTCTCACAAGCTGCTGCCTGTCCATCAGAAAGCTGGTAATCCACTGACAGATAGACATGGGAACAGAGTTGGTGTAATTTATACTGGAGTATAGCTGGGATGATGGTGTTGAAAACCGAACTGAAGTCCACAAAAAGGATCCTTGCATATGTCGCTGGTCTGTCCAGATGTTGCTGCAGGATATGATGCAATCCCATGTTGACTGCATCATCCACAGACCGGTTTGCTCGATAAGCAAATTGAAGGGGATCTAGAAAGGGTCCAGTGATGTCCTTCAGGCCAACAGCAGTCTCTCAAATGATTTCATGACCACAGACATCAGGACGACAGGTCTGTAGTCATTAAGTCCTGTGATTTGGGTTTCTTTGGGACCGGACTGATGGTGGAGCATTTGAAGCAGCAGGGAACTTCACACTGCTCCAGTGATCTATTGAAGATCTGTGTGAAGATGGGGGCCAGATGGTCAGCACAGGATTTTTGACAAGTGGGTGAAACACTGTCTGGGCCCTGTGCTTTTCTTGTCTTCTGTTTCCGGAAGAAATGGCACACATCCTCTTCACAGATCTTAAGTGAAGGTCAGAGCAGGTGTGGGGTGTGAGATTGGGACTTTTCAAATCTACAGTAAAACATATTCAGGTCGTCAGCCAGTTGATTCTCTACAGTGTTGGGGGATGGTGTCTTGAAATTAGTAATACCTTTCAGGCCTCTCCACACTGATGCAGGGTCGTTAGCTGAAAACTTGTTTTTCAGCTTCTCAGAGTATCTTCTTTTAGCCACTCTGATTCCCTTATTCAGTGTGTTCCAGGCCTGATTGTACAAGACTTTATCCCCAACTCTGTAAGCATCCTCTTTGGCCTGACGAAGCTGCCTGAGCTCTGCTGTAAACCATGGTTTGTCGTTGTTAAATGTTAAATAAGTCCTAGTAGGAATGCACATATCCTCACAGAAACTGATATATGATGTCACAGTATCTGTGAGCTCGTCCAGATTGGTGTCTGCAGCCTCAAAAACACTCCAGTCTGTACAATTGAAGCAGGCTTGTAGTTCCAGCTCTGCTTCATTGGTCCATCTCTTTACAGTCCTTAATACAGGCTTAGCAGATTTTAATTTCTGTCTGTAGGTTGGAAGAAGATGAACCAGACAGTGATCAGAGAGTCCCAAACCTGCTCTAGGGACAGAGCAATATGCATCCTTTAATGTGGTGTAGCAATGATCCAGTGTATTCCTGTCTCTGGTGGGGCATGTGATGTGCTGTTTGTATTTTGGCAGTTCACAGGTGAGGTTAGCTTTATTAAAATCTCCCAGAATAATAATAAGTGAGTCTGGATGTTGTTGTTCCATGTCTGTGATGTGATCAGCCAGCTGTTGAGCGCTGCATTCACGCATGCATGTGGCACGATAAACGAGGAAAACTCCTGCGGCCAGTAGAAAGGCTTACAGTTGACGAAGAGCGCCTCTAAATTAGGACAGCACATCTTCTTTAACGTTGTTACATCTGTACACCAACATTCATTGATGTCAAAGCATGTTCCACCGCCTCTCGTTTTCCCCGTTAATTCTGCGAAGCCCAGCAGATGTAACGTGCTGTCCGGAATGGCTTCACTCAGCCAGGTTTCTGTGAAGCACAAGGCAGCAGAGTTTGAAAAGTCCTAGTTTGTGCGGGTGAGGAGATGTAGTTTGTCCGTTTTGTTAGGAAGAGAGCGGAGATTCGCTAGACGAAAATTCGGCAGCGCTGTTCGAATAGACACACACAGACACACACACACATAGACACTCTCACACACAGACACACACAGACACACACAGACACACTCGCACACAGACACACATAGACACACTCGCACACAGACACACACAGACACACTCGCACACAGACACACATAGACACACTCGCATAGACACGAATAGACACACACACATACATATAGACACACACACAGATCTCATCAGAAAGCTGATCACATGCTGCATTAGGAGGAAGAGTCACAAACACTCACTTTCTCAAGGACGTTTATCAGTAAGTGGTTTTACCACAGTGGATGGAGGTGTTGAGACGGAGATGATTTATTTCCCAGTGGAAATTTCTCATCAGAGTTCAGTGACAATCTACAAACCATCTTCACTCGCTGTATAAATCTGCCTGCTGCCTTTTCACACTCATTCTTTACAGCATTATATCTGCAGTGTCTCTCTGTCTCCAGTAATGAGGTTGTAAATGAGTCTCACTGGAGCTCAGAGCTGTTTTGGGTTTGTGGTGACTCTGAGGTGTGTTTCAGTTGACATTCTTGGAGACATTTAGAAACGCGTCTCAAATGATTTCACGAGTCCGTGTGGATTCAGGTACGACTGACAGTTTAACTCTGAAACAGAAAAACCTAGAGGGAAAAAAACAAATATTCACGACAATATTGCAGTGATTTTGCTGTCGATCTAAAATCAAGCAATTTTTTTAAATGTTTATGCACTTTTTATTTGGTCTACATTTCCTAAAAAACAGGTACGACTGACATTCATCGTTCCCAAATCAATCAACCCTTCAGACCTTTCAAAAAACATCCGAAAGAACTGACTCACTGAAATTATTCATTCCCAAATGAATTTATATAGTGTTGGGTTTGA
Source organism: Myxocyprinus asiaticus (assembly GCF_019703515.2). Lineage (NCBI taxonomy): Eukaryota > Metazoa > Chordata > Actinopteri > Cypriniformes > Catostomidae > Myxocyprinus > Myxocyprinus asiaticus. Next base: position 388,933 of record NC_059365.1, on the reverse strand, counting down.
GTCCACCTTAGTCGAGTCCGAGTCAAGTTCGAGTCTTTAAACAATCGAGTCCGAGTCCAAAAGAGGCCGAGTCGGACTCAAGACCGTGTCCATTCGAGTCTTAATGTATCTGTTCAAGAATCTGAATTAAAATTGTAACCGTAAACTCAACATCAATACTTTAAGCTTATTTTAACCTTCACAAATATCAATTTGTCAATATAAATGCAAAAAACAAACGATTAGTATCCTGCTGAACAAATTTCAAAGTGGTTTTAGAATGAAAGTATTTGCTTTAGGTGTATGAAGACACAACTGTCCTTCAACACACTTCTTCTTGTGTTCTGTTGACATTTCAATTATTTGTTGCTTACGCTTCCATAGCTCACGCTACAAATATGTGACAGACTGAGTTGTAAAATTTCCATCATGGTCTATTTTATCCGCCATATTAGTTTAAATGTCCCTGATATGTAGTAAATTTGATTTTGTCTCGATATAGTCAACATTTTCAGTTAGAAATGACTTTGCGTAGTAAGCATGAGTCTGATAAAACGTGTTCTATTTAATAATTTGCAGAGTTGGGGAATGTACTTTTTAAAGTGTACTTACATTATTGATATTTCTGGATGAGAGCGGCAGAGTGCGTCTGGTGAATGGCAATCTCTTTCCTCAGTGAAAGTACTTTGAAAGAGTGTGCTGCTGCTCTCAGCCAGAATAATCACATGTAAGGACATATACATCTGAAAACTGATGGACAGTATCAAGTACACATAATAGTACTTACTGTAGAGAGCACATCAATATGAAGATAAAGCCAAATCCTGCACATTTAGAGACAATTTTGAAATCCCGGCCGGATGCTTTTTTTCAGGTCTGAAAAAGAGGATATGTCTGGGGAAAAGAGGATGTATGGTCACCCTTTGTTATGTTATTTTGTTTGTTTGTTTGTTTGTTTGTTTGTTTGTTTTTCATTGCATCACAAATGCCATGGACTTGGCCAGACTTGGAAAAAACTCAGAAAGGCTCGAGTCCAAGTCAAGTCCAAGTAAAAATGCATCCGAGTCCGTGACAACTCCAAGTCCTTTAAAATTGGACTCGTGACTCAGACTCAAACTGGAGTACCCCAACTCAAAATAAACCCTTCAAAAAACATCCAAAAGAATCGACTCACTGAAATGAATCATTCCCAAATGAATCAACCCTTCAGACCCTTCAAAAACCATCCGAAAGAACCGACTCACTAAAAATGAATCGTTGCCAAATGAATCAACCCTTCAAAGAATGTCCGAAAGAACCGACTCACTGAAATGAATCATTCCCAAATGAATCAACCATTCAGACCCTTCAAAGAACATCCGAAAGAACTCACTAAAAATGAATCGTTGCCAAATGAATCTACCTTTCAGACCCTTCAAAAAGCCATACAAAAGAACCGACTCACTAAAAATGAATTGTTGCCAAATGAATCAACCCTTCAAAGAACATCTGAAAGAACCGACTCACTGAAATGAATCATTCCCAAATGAATCGACCCTTCAGACCCTTCAAAAAGCCCCGCAAAAGAACCGACTCACTCAAATTAATCATTCCCAAATGAATCTACCCTTCAAAGAACATCTGAAAGAACCGACTCACTGAAATGAATCATTCCCAAATGAATCAACCCTTCAGACCCTTCAAAAAGCCATACAAAAGAACCGACTCACTAAAATTAATTGTTGCCAAATGAATCGACCCTTCATAGAACGTCCAAAAGAACCGACTCACTGAAATGAATCGTTCCTAAATGAATCAACCCTTCAGACCCTTCAAAAAGCCGTGCAAAAAGACCGACTCACTAAAAATTAATCATTCCCAAATGAATCTACCTTTCAGACCCTTCAAAAAGCCATACAAAAGAACCGACTCACTAAAAATGAATCGTTACCAAATGAATCGCCCCTTCAAAGAACGTCTGAAAGAACCGACTCACTGAAATGAATCATTTCCAAATGAATCGACCCTTCAGACCTTTCAAAAAGCCGTGCAAAAGGACCGACTCACTCAAATTAATCGTTCCCAAATGAATCGACCCTTCAGACCCTTCAAAAAGCCATACAAAAGAACCGACTCACTAAAAATGAATTGTTGCCAAATGAATCGACCCTTCAGACCCTTCAAAGAACATCCGAAAGAACTGACTCACTAAAAATGAATAGTTGCCAAATGACTTGACCCTTCAAGGAACATCCGAAAGAACTGACTCGCTGAAATAAATTGTTCCCAAATGAATCGACCCTTCAAAAAGCCATACAAAAGGACCGACTCACTAAAAATGTTTTAGGCACATAAGATGTTTCACAAAAGCATTTATCTTAAGATGGTTATTTATATCGTCAACTTTGGTGTGTCAATAGGAAATATAAATGTTAAACTCCCAAACATTACTTTTGCAAATAGAAAAGATTAGAATAGAAGAACAGGGAGCCCTGCAACAGATGTCATGGCCCCCACAGAGCCCCCCACTGAACATCGTGTCAGTCTGAGATTACATAAAGAGACAGAAGCAATTGAGACTAAATATATAGAAGAACAGGGAGCCCTGCAACAGATGTCATGGCCCCCACAGAGCCCCCCACTGAACATCGGGTCAGTCTGAGATTACATAAAGAGACAGAAGCAATTGAGAATAAATAGATAGAAGAACAGGGAGCCCTGCAACAGATGTCATGGCCCCCACAGACCCCCCCACTGAACATCGAGTCAGTCTGAGATTACATAAAGAGACAGAAGCAATTGAGAATAAATAGATAGAAGAACAGGGAGCCCTGCAACAGATGTCATGGCCCCCACAGACCCCCCACTGAACATCGAGTCAGTCTAAGATTACATAAAGAGACAGAAGCAATTGAGACTAAATAGATAGAAGAACTGTGGTGAATTCTCCAAGAAGCTTGAACATCCTATCTGCCAACAACCAAGAAAAACTGTGTCCAGGTGTATCTCAGAGAATTGGGGCTGTTTTAAAGGCAAAGGTGGTCACAGTAAATATTGATTTAGCTTTTTTATGTTTACTGGACTTTTTTATGTTTGCCTAAAACTTTTGCACAGTACTGTATGAACTGTTTAAAAGAATCGATTCACTTAAATGATTTGTATTTCTAGGGAGCGCTAAATGGGAGGACGGTTTATGTGAGTGTGTTTGATTTCTCCCTCGACTTCATTAGTGCGTTCACAATATAACGTGACAAATGAAGTGTTTTGTGACTCTATAGCTCGTTGAAAAGAGACACTATTGTGAAAATAGCTGAACTACTGTCACACTACTGAAACATGTCAAGTTAGTAGTGTCTCTACTTTTAGTTAGTTACTCCTCAACACTGCCGTCCATCAGCTGTGATATACACATGTAGGATTGTGGGATCTCAACATCACAACAGCATGTGATGCAAATATTGAACTTGAACTTGATCTCCATATACTGCATTTATCAGTTTCAGACAAACGATTTATACTGTTTTACTGTTGTTTTCTTTGAATTATTTTGTAAATAATCCAAAACAACCCTAACACTGCATAAATAATGCTTCTCTACCCAGAAACCTGATAAATGCTTCTCCTGATGTTTGTGTCACATCCTGATCTGAACACATTCACACACATGACGGCCCCAGTATGGTGGTTTTGAGATGAAGTAGAACAGCGTGTCCAGAATAGCATCACTGTATGATGCGTTCACTCAGTATGTACTCAGTAAAATCCCATGGGAATGTTTTAGTCTGTGTTTAAATCCCGGCTGTGAGGAATGATGGATGTTGTTGCGTTAACAGCGCAGCTGAACTGCAGCTCATCAGATTAACTGTGTGGAGCTGTGAAGATCTGCTGACAGCTGATGGACACGTATGTAGATCACAAATACACCAACAGATTATCACTCAAACATGCTGAAGACACAGATAAACTGCCAATCACTGATACATCACACACACATTTCCCATTACAGAGGATGAGCATAGGAATGCAAGTAATAGTTTACTCAAAAGTGAAAATAAGTGAGTAAACCATGACAGCACTGAGGTGTCCCTTTATCTCTGTATGGGCTGTGAGGAAAATGCTTGAAGGAAAAGTAAAGCCTTCATGTTTTATTAAAGTTTGGACAATCAGGATGGCAGAGCACTGTTGCCATGGAGACACCTGTGACATTAGCATTGATGCGCGGTCAGACCCCGTCAGAGACGATCAGACGTGTATTCAGTCTCAGACACACAAACACAAGAGCCACTAAAATCACCACTGCGATCTGATTGGTTGCTGCTACACAACCTCCAGTAGTCCACCTAAAAACAAAGCTGTGTTTATGAGGTACTAGACTGATACAAATAATGCTTTTGAGTGGAAACTAGTCAATGGATTTGACAAAGTTTGTCAGGTTAGTGACGCATAAGTGTGCAGACAAACAGTATAGATGGTTCAAATTAAAATTGATGTGCTATAGTGGTGTTCTTTCTTGTATTTTAACTGTCAAAATGACAGAGACTAATGTTCAATGGTCAATGCTTTTAAAAAGTGGAAAATAGTGGAAAATTTAGGTTAATCATGGTATTAGTGAAATCAAATATTTAACCCTTTAAGCTCTTAAGATGTTTTTAAAGATTTCCTGTTTCAGCGGCACACCCAAAATTAAAGACTTATAATTCGACAAAAAACAAACAAAAAACAAAACAAGAAGGGTCAAGTGTTTGGTATCACTGTAAAGAAAACTTTTCAATTATTTTATGATGTAGATTATGATGCATTCTGAGACTCTCAGCCTGAGAGACTGCTGGAAAATCACAAAAAATTTACATTTTTCTTATTTTTCTGATTTGACATGATATATCTCTGGATGTAAATAAGTTGACTCTGAAAAACTGCTTTTGTTTTGTTTCCAATCATGTCAACTGTAACTGAGAGAAATATTTTGTTGATACGACAAAGCAATCAAAAGTTATAGCATTACAAAAATAATTTATTATAGTGTCTAAAAGCATCTCCAAACAAATAAAACATAATAATTGTACATAAGAACTAATTACACATGCAAACACAACAATGACTAAAGGTTTGTATAGCATGCAGACATGATTTTAGTAATGAGATTTCACAGAATGAGTTTCATTCTGTGTCATTTGAGTCATCATTGAGTCTGTGTCATGTATTTGGTGCCATCTCCTGGTGGCCATATGTAACATTGTGCTTCATGTGGATTATCTAATGATATCTAAGTAATGATATGTGATATTTTATGTTCCGTTTATTTTTCGTAAAGTTATAAGTGAAAACGCTGCATATAAGCAACACCAACATAATTGTCAAAGACATATATTAGCTATTACTCGCTGTATTTTGTCTGTGAGTCTGATGTTTTTACTGATTGCAATAATATGTACAGTGCAATTTTTTTTTTATAAATGATCAAAACGGAACACTTCTGATTTGTCTGCAAATTTCAAAGCACTTGTTCAGTTTTGTTCATAATGTCTACATGCATAAACACATTGCATCAACAATGCTTGCTGTTTTTGTGAATGCAATTTCATATAGTTGTATATTTAAGCTGTGAATATTTCAATTGTAACATTTCACTCAAAAAAGTCTCATCTTCTCTCTCTGCGGTCTTGAGATTTTAAACAGAAAGAATGTCTTGACCAAATCAGGGCCTTTTCTCATCTGACAGAAGATAATAATATCAATGGACTAAAGGACGCTGTTTGTGTTCCTTTGTCTGATTTAATGTGATGAATTGATGAAGTGTAACAAATCTACAGACATCAGAGGCGATGTAAAGAGATAAATGTGTCCATTCCTTAACCTTCTCGCTGTTTCTGCTTTAATTATGCATTTTCAATTCTACATATGACATACACAGATTCATACAAGAGAGTCAAACCTCAGAGACTCGTGACTTTATTCACAGATGTTTGCGAAGAGTTTATCTGATCTGAGCACATCTCTCACAAACAGTGTTGGGTAATGTTACTTTTAAAAGTAACTCATAATAATATTGCGTTATTCCTTAAAAAAGTAACTTAATTAAAAAGTTATTTTTATGGAAAGTAAAGCGTTATATTCATTTTGTGTCAGAGAGCGAGACGAAGAGACCCAAGAGCAGAGGAACAGTTCAAAGTATTTATTTACAGTTCAAAATAATAACTTAAGCAGATTTATGAGGAATCCTCCTATGAGCGCTCCTGCAGGTGATCACACGCGTTGTGACGGCAAGAAGCAGAGCCGCGAGGAAACCTCCGCTGAAGCGTAGCTGACACGCAGCAATCAGGAAGGCAAACACACTCCCGACAGAGGAGTGCGACCAAACAGATACACGAGACAGGACCAGCTAGGAAGAGAGAGTGAAGTAAGTTACTTCACACCAAACAGGTTTCTATAATGATAACACACAAAAATCACTAAAGACTACATTCATTCACTAAACTACATTCAACAATCCAGCAACGACAATGACACAACAAAGGCTTTAAATGGACAGGGAATCAGCCGGGAGTCAGGTGCTGCCAGTACTTTAATTAGCGGCATGATCAGCATTCCCATGGAAACACTGACCACGCACGCCGGCAGTGTGAGAGACATATGAGGGAGAGAAAGAACAAACAAACAGAACATGGAGCATGTGTCCAGATCCCGACACAGACCGAAACCAAACCAGACAGGAAGTCAGGATCCAGACACCATGCTCTGGACACGAACAAGACTGACCAAAGAGCGCACGGTGGTAACTCACAACCAGACCTGAGCGCTCACACAAAGAACATACACGAAACACAAGACGGACAGGGAATGATGATGTCACGGTCCTGTCAGGCAAAAACCCAACCTGACAGAGTGACATGACCGTGACATTTTGAGTTACTTTTGCGTTACCGTTTTTTCTTACAGCCACCTTCTCTTCTGCTATGCATTCATACAAGAGACATTACAGGTCATGCTAGCTACTGTACAACGCTCATGTCAAAACAACATAGTAAACAAACAGATATTTAGAAAGTAGGTCTTCACGTCATATTTATAATAAAGAATCAATACCATGAATATGCATGATTTGTTTTTCCATCAACATGGCAGCCAATATGAATAATGAAGAATAATCACTGTCTTAATTAAAGCAGCAAAGTCCAACACTTGAACCTGCATCATATCTGCCATCATGTGCGGTGCCCATCGACAATGCCAGAGTCAACTTTAGATGTTCTTCAGAAGTCAGGATAAAATTCAGTGGGGAATGCCTGATGAATAAATGAATATTTTTCACTGAAGTCATCTCAGTGCAGCTTTTTTGAGTTGATCCACGGTGACAGACGTCACAACTTCAAAGGCTCATGTTGATACAACTTGAATGGAATCGTTTTTAATGCTACCAAAATGTCATAAAACGGTCTGTTTCATGAATCAAACTACTTGTTTATTATAAAACAAAAATATAGAGTCTTTTTAGAAACTAAGACATTTTCTCTGCGTTCACAATCGATGTAGAACATTGCTCGGAGCCGCTGATCCAGAGTCAGCTTTTCTCATCCCATTCCCCCAGTTACAGGGAGCTGTGACATGGAGCAGTTCGGCTGCATTAGTCAGTGAATTGAGCGAGTATTTCACCCTGTGTATCATGTCGTGGCCAGTGGAAGACTAGTCTTATAATCCCTCTGCCTAAACATGTTTACTGATTTTTAATGCAGTGTGTATTAACACATGAATCAATCATGCTTCACTCAACCGAATGTTGACCTTATATTACGTTAAAATGCGAAATGTGCATGCAAGTTAACGAGTTGATTGACAGGTGATGTCTGTATCTAAAAGGTGATTGGCTCTTTTACCTGGAAGGCGGGACTTCCTTTCTACATCCATTGACTGTTGGGTGCTAGAGCTTCTTGTTTGGGCGTTCCAGTTTCTCCCATTCATTTAAACAGAAGTGACTCATCTCTCTCTGCTAAATAGTCTCTGGCCTCACACTCTATAGAAATACAATGCCCATAATGCACTACGTCTCCTCCCCGAAGTTTGCACACTTTAATCCTGATTTCTTGCAATATGGTGAAAGGTGTACAAAAGCAAAGCGTTACTTGTTTAAAAAGTAACTCCGATGTTATGGCCTAAAATAAAAAAATTTTGCGTTACTTTACTCGTTACTCGAAAAAGTAATCTGATTACGTAACATGCGTTACTTTTTTCGCGTTACCACCAAAACTGCTCACAAACACACACACAGTGGATTGATATATTAACATCATCTCTCTGTCTGTAGGAAAGGAACTCTTCTGGCCAATAATGCTATCGCTCTGATCACTGCACTCTTATTGGCTCTTGGAGAGACAGCCGGATCCTTTGAGATGCTCATTATTGGTCGATTCATCATCGGCATGGATTCAGGTGAGTTCTGATTGGCTCGCACTCTGCCACGCACAGTTCCAATTGAAAGTATATCAAACAGTCAGCCAATATAAATAATTGTCTATAAACAGCTGATGGACTTATAGTCTACATACAATGTGAATGAATGGGAATATAAATCAAAATTATGATGTGTTTATGTGTTATGGATTGTAGTAAATTCCTCTTCCTGTCATTCCAAATCAAACTCCACTTCAATTTCAATTCACACTCATTTCTCTTTTTTCTTCTTCTTTTTCACACCTTTTCTCCCCAATTTGGAATGCCCAATTCCCAATGCGCTCTAAGTCCTCGTGGTGGCGGAAGACGAATCTCAGTTGCCTCTGTGTCTGAGACCGTCACTCTGTGCGTCTTATCACGTGACTTGTTGAGCGCGTTACCGTGGAGACATAATGCATGTGGAGGCTTCACGCTATTCTCCGCGGCATCCATGCACAACTCACCACACGCCCCACCGAGAGCGAGAACCACTAATCACAACCATGAGGAGGTTACCCCATGTGACTCTACCCTCCCTAGCAACCGGGCCAATTTGGTTGCTTAGGAGACCTGGCTGGAGTCACTCAGCACGCCCTGGATTCAAACTTGTGACTCCAGGGGTGATAGTCAGTGTCGATACTCGCTGAGATACCCAGACCCCCACACTAATTTCTTAAATTCTGAATTTTGCACAGTGTTGTCACACACTTCTAGAGCTGTCCTGTTGTTTTTAATTATATAATGATTTATTCTCTGTTGCCACGGGTGACATGAAATAAGCAGAATGTTTGTGGAAATATCAGAGACAAACTCTCACGTGTCATGTGATACCTCACACTTATTAACACCTGCAGAGTCTAGCGAAATAAAAAGAGATTATTAAACACAGCTTGACTCAAAAGCTCTCTGTCTGTCTGTCTCTCAGGTGTCTCTCTGAGCGTGTTGCTGATGTATCTCAGTGAGACTTCTCCTCAACAGGTTTGTGGTTCTATCGGTCAGTTTCACGCCATCTTCATCCGTCTGGGTGTTTTCATTGGTCAGGTGCTCGGATTGTCTGAGATATTTGGACAGGTGAGTCTACAGTTGTGTGTGTCTGTGTGTTTTGGTATATATGGTTTACGAGGACTTTTTTTAGGTAACTCACTGGTTATTACGAGGGTATTATATTGTAAACGTGGTTTATGAGGACACCTCAAGTGTCCTAATAATTCAAATGGCTTAAAAAACATACTAAACAATGCTTTGTTTTTTATGTAAAAATGCCAAGGTTTCTGTAATGGTTAGGATTAGGGGATAGAATATATAGTTTGTACAGTAAAAACAATTTTGTCTATGGAGAGTCCTCATAAACCATAAATATACACGTGTGTGTGTGTGCGTGTGTGTGTGTGTCAAATACTGCACAGTAAAACATTATATACTGCTGACAAAAGTAGATACAGCTAATAAGTACAACAATAAATACAAATATAGCTGCAAGCAGCAATGATCGGGGCCAAGCCCTAAAGCCATTCCCTAAACACAATGCAAAGAGCTCCAGCACAACAGAGTCATAATGTTTATACCAGCTGAAGCGGGTATCAAACCAGTGTTCACCCAGTCCTTTGAACTGAAACCCAGAACTGGTGGTGGCGCTACAGAGTATGACCTAGAGACCCCAAATTTGGTGTAGGGGCTATTCATGGCCACCCATATCAGTGTGATATTTCATCATTTTCCTATGTTGGGTTCATAGGGCTGCCATAGACTCCCAGCCATAAAAATAATAATAATACTATTGGATACAATAGGGGCTAGCCCCTTCGGGACTTGGCCCCTAACTAAATACTGTTAAGACCTCATGATTGATAAAAATCAGAGAGAGAACAAACAGAGAATTAACATGTAACTCGGCAAGACAAGTTTATTTATATAGCATGTTTCATACGCAATTATACAACCCCAATTCCAAAAATGTTGTGACAGTATGAAAAATGCTAATAAAAACAAAAAGGAGTGATTTGTAAATTGTATTCACCTTTTACTATATTGAAAGCACTACAACTAAACATTATATGATGTTTTACCTTGTGAATTTCATTGTTTTTAAAAAAAAAAATATACAGTAAATTCAAATCAGATGATTGCAACACATTCTCAATTGGAGATGGTCAGGACTGCAGGCATGCCAATCTAGCACCTGCACTCTCCGCTTATTTGGCCAGTATGTGGTTTGAAGTTGTCCTGCTGAAGATTCAGGGATGTCCTTGGAAAAGATGGTGCTGGATGGCAGTATATGCTGCTCCAAAAAGTGTACATATCTGTCTGTATTAATGGTGCCCTCACAGATGTGTGAGTTACCCATGCCATGGGCACTGAAACACCCCTGGCCCATACAGACACTGGCTTTTGGACCTGACGCTGATAACAGCTTGGATGGTCCTTTTCCTCTTTGGTCCAGAGAACACGATGGCTGTGTTTTTCAAAAACTATATGAAATGTGGACTCATCGGACCAAAAAACACAGTTCCACTGTTCTACTTTCCATCTCAGATGAGACCGAGCCCAGAGAAGTCGGCAGCGCTTCTGGACAGTGTTGATGTATGGCTTCTCCTTTATATAGTAAAGTCTTAACTTGCATCTGTGGATGCAGCAGCGAGTGGTGTTGACTAACAAAGGTTTACTAAAGTAATCCCAAGCCCATGTTCATGATATCCATTACAGATGAATGATGTTTTTTAAGACAGTGACGTCTAAGGGATCAAAGATCACACACATTCAGAAGTGGTTTTCGTTTTTGCCCTTTACGCACCAAGATTTGACCAGATTCCTTGAATCTTTTAACTATATTGTGCACTGTAGAGGGTGAAATGCCCAAAATCCTTCCAATTTGTCTTTGGTGAACATTGTTCTCAAAGTGCTGGATTATTTGCTGAAGCATCTGTTGGTAAATTGACAAGTCTCGAATGATCCTTGCTCTTGAAGGACTTGGCTGTTTTTGGAGGCTCCTTATATACTATGACACGACTGACTCACCTGTTTAACATCTCCTGTTTTACATCACCTTGTTATTTCAACTCATCAAATTGTTATTAGTCTTAAATTGCCCCTGTGTCAACTTTTTTGGAGCGTGTTGCAATCATCTGATTTGAAATTACTGTACATAAAAAAACTATAAAGTTCACAAGGAAAGACATCATATAATGTGTAGTTGTGGTGCTTTTAATATAGCAAAGGGTGAATATAATTTACAAATCAAAATTTTTTTTATTTGCATTTGTCATACTGTACCAACTTTTTTGGAATTAGGGTTGTAATAAAAGTGCATTACATAGACAATATAAAGAGAAATAAAGATATTTAAGATGATATTTAGGATGTTTTTGTATTAAGAGTTTTACATGTAAGCCATATAATTCCCCTTATATAGAAAAAACATAAAAAGAAATGTGCCTGTTTTCTTATAAAAATGAATTAGCTAAAACAAAGAATCAGACCAAAGTAAAGAGAGACGCCAACTGAAATGTGGATAAGCATATCTGTAATGTAGGGAATTTAATGATTCATTTATAAATGATTAATTTTCATTAATAATTTGATCGATTAATCATTAATTAATTTCAGAACAAATGTGTTCAGTAATCATGCCAGCAGACATCAGGTAGGTATAGCTGCAGGCCAAAGACCTCCAAATGGGGGCGGAATCTCCAGAAGAGGCTGGGGTTACTCTAGAAGGGGCGTGGTTACTCCAAAAGGGGGTTGTACCAACTCGAAAAGGGCATGTCACTTCCCCTCATGGTTAAGGTTAGGGAAAGGGTTAGGTAAGGGGCTCCCTATATCTTTATTGGCTGTTTGGAGCTCTGCCTACAGCTATACCCTTCCCACAGACATCGATAAGGCTGTCTAAACAGTCATCCACCACTAGAGGGCGCACTGTTGCTTGCACGCTGCGTGTCTTGTCCGCATCACAGAAGAAGAACCACACAGACACACAGATGAAGGCTGTTTCGCTGCCTTAGTAAACGGCTTAACCGACAGCGTTTGTTGAATGAATGGAACTCTTTAAGAAACAGCTCTCAGAACAGTTTTAAAAAAAGCTCAGTTTTTTATCCTACCTTCGTACACAGCCTCCGAAGGCAGCATTTTCCATTTGTCGGATATAATTGAAAAAAAAAGCAGGCTCTATGTAACCATTGTTGGAAAGTTTCCCTATAAATGAACATTATATTTTCTGCATAAAACTTGATAGTGTGTTAAAGTACAACATGACAGCAAGAACTGTTGAAATTTGGAGGTCCTTGGGTGTTATGATTTGACAACGTAAAAAATAAATAAAATAAAAAGGTCCAAAATATCCCAGTTTTATTAAACTCAAATATGCATCTTGTATACAAGTTATTATTAACAATAATTAAACAATTCACAAATTCATACTAAACTTAGCTTAAATGTATTAAAATACACTGAACTAAGAATATTTTAAGAGGAAAATGCCAATGCTTGCGTTTCCTAAATATTAGTTTAAATTATATTTAAACAGTAGCCTACATGCACGTATTATTTGGAGAATTATGTAAATGTCTGAAAATTGACATCTGTATCAGGGTGTATTACGTCAGAGGTCACTGAGTGATTAATAAACTATACTTATTCTAAATGTGACATTTATCTCATTTATCTCTTGAGACATCTCTTAGAATGTTGAAGTACATTAGAACATCACAATTTACTCTGAATGAACACAGAACACATGAAGTGTGATGTCCTTCATACAGCATATCTCCTTTAATCTCATGTGAATAGCTTATTTGAGGTTTAAATGTGTGTGTGTGTGTGTGTGTGTGTGTTGTACAGTCAACGTGAATTACCTTGTAATGTGACGTCCATAAACTATTTTATGATTCACAGCAAGGCTAAATCAAGCTTGCCATTATGATGAATGTTGGGTTAGATTGAAAATGGACTGTTTTATCTAATATTTGTGTGTGCTTCAAATAGAGTATCACGTCATTAGCTCTGCAACATGCTAAATGCTGATTTAACTTCAAACTCTATTGGAATCAACTGTGTGTGTGTGAACAGGTGTTTTGTTTGTGTAGCATGCAGAGGTGCTGCACACGTAGGGTCACTTCTGAGACTCCTTTTCAGTTAGGATGCTGCCTATGTAGACAGGAGACAGCAAGGAAGTTCACTAGAGTTTGGAGGAGTGTTGGAGACAGAGAGCAGCATGACATTAATCAGCCTGGGGAACACAAACATACAGTCTCCATATGTAGTGTTGTGATATTCACACAGACACACACTGCAGTGGCATGTTCACTCGTGTGTATATTTGAGCTGCTCGTTGGTAGTAGATTTCTCTGCATACAACACACGTCAGCATGTGTCAGATGGGGGCGTCTCATTAGCTCTGGATGCAGACGGCCGTTCACTGCAGTATCTATAGAAAAAACAGCAGCAGTGCAGACGGTGATGCGCATGACAGCTGCGCAGGTTTATACTGCAGTCAAAAATCACTAATGAGTTTAAACACAATACTGACAGATTATGATCTGAAGTCCAATGTCACTCCAAACATCTCACACGTGTGTTTACATTCCTGTGTGTGTGTGTGTGTTAGAGATAAGTCTCAGAGTGTTTAGCGTTATTGACTCTGATGTTCAGTAGCAGTTCATTAACCTGAAAAGAACCAGAATTTCATCTCTCTCACTGTGTGTGTGTGTGTGTGTCCTTTACAACTGTGCTGAGTCTGTGTGTGTGACCTTGAGCATGTGTTTGCAACCACAAGGTGAATCTCATTAAACCTGTGAAGAACAACGGCAGCTCAAATTTCACCACAAAATCAACAGAAAGAAAAATTATATTTTGCTGAAACTTTTTTTTTTTATATATATAATTAAACACATTAACTCTCCAAATTAGCATTAGTGTAATGTGAAAAAAAGGGGGTTAGTGTTAACAGTTTCACTTGTAAAGTGTTTGTACTTATAGTCAAGATGGCGCCACAGATGGCAGCCTCTGTATGGAGCTCTCCAATTCTTTTGTTGTTTTTGTTTTTTTGTCCTGTGTTTAGTAATTCAGAAATCTAGGGGTAACCATCGAGAACAGACTAACTTTCACAGACCACATCTCAAAGACCGCAAGATCATGTCGATTTACACTCTGCAATATCAGGAAGATAAGACCCTTCCTCTCTGAACATGCCACACAACTTCTTGTCCAGTCACTTGTCATAACTAGACTGGACTACTGTAATGCTCTCTTTGCAGGCCTCCCTGCATGTGCAATTAGACCCCTGCAAATTACCCAGAATGCAGCAGCACGTCTGGTCTTCAATCAACCAAAGAGAGCACATGTTACACCACTCCTCATCTCTCTTCACTGGCTGCCGGTTGATGCACGTATCAAATTCAAGGCTGTGATGCTGGCATACAGAACAGTTACTGGGTCTGCTCCAGCATACCTAAAATCATTTCTGCAGAGCTACGCGCCCACTAGAACAGATTTTCCTACCTCTTCTGCCATTACATTCCCTTTCATCTGTATATAAAAGATTTGTATTTGTACATATATATATGTATATATATTTTTGTCTTATTGTGTATTTCTATATATACTTATATTTTCTGTTCACTTTTTATTTTTATTCAGCTATTTTTTATTATCTCTGTCTTGTTGTTGTTGTATTGTTTGTGTGCTGGAAGCTTCTGTCACAAGACAAATTCTTTGTATGTGTAAGAATACTTGGCAATAAAGCTGATTCTGATTCTGATTGTGATACATCATGGTACTGCTTGTTTTATTTTTAAATTATGCTGATTTAACCTTGTGCAACCCTGCGTCCACAAGCGTTGACGTTGTATTTTCACTTCGCTATACGCAATGCATCATTAAAATTTATTTAACTGGTAAGAATTCTCTTAAGTTTTTTCATGGAAATCTGTTTGGTTGTAAAGAGTAGAGTCTCTAGTTTCATTTAATATAGCACGCTGATAAACATGATGTCCACATGTGGATTTTGGGACATTATTCCCTAAAAATTTGAAAAAACATGTTATTTTGAATAACTTTCAACATGAACACATCTGTGGGTCATTTCACTTCATTTTAATATATATTTTGTAATATTTTATTTTGTTATCACTGTATAATACGGTTCTATTCATTAACATTAATAAATGCATTCCTATATTTACTGTGTATTATCACATTGAGAATTAATGTATTCATCCAAAAGCTGATAAATGTGTCTTTCAGAGGCTTTATATGGAGTTAGGATGAAAATAAGGTGCATTTCAAACTGTTCTGAGACCAGTGCAGACAGACAGCACACTGGAGGTTAAGTCATTCACTAAATAGGGAGCAAGGGAGCATCCTATAGCTCTCTATGCAGTTAAGTGCATTCACTCCTAAAATCTGATCAAAAGTTCAGTTTCAGGCTGCAGATGATGTTTGGATCACTCAACATGTTTGACAGACATGTGACAATGATAATCAGTACATAGATTCAGAATTTATAATGTATCATTTTATTTTAACATGGTTGACAGTGATTGGATGATGCTGGACATTACTTTGAATCAGAATTAATTATGATAATTTCTGATGTAATGTCTGTAACATCTCAAAAACATGAATAATCAACACTCCTGGACACATCATAAACTATTTAATGAAAAATAAATAAATAAAAATAAAAATTACTATAGCTTGGTATTATTTAAAATTTGTGAACAATTTTTAGGAAAACTATTTGCTCTAGAAAATAGTTTATTAGGTGGTGCTAGTTACAAATCAAAAAGGGAAATGGAAAATGCACACAGACGTCACACTCGGGTCTCAGGACAAGAAAAACAGTAATAAGAATCACAAAATAATTCAAAAGTAATGGATTATAGTAATGAGAATTTGAGGGGGAATGTGTCACTCCAACCATGCCACTGACTAAGTATTTGGAAATATTCATGTCATTCTACCCCTGTGCAATATTTTCCAAGTTTTTAAAGCCTTAAAGGCTTTAATTTTCTATATCCATATTTTATTATTATATCATTCCAAGTTGAAGGACTTTTTAAGGTATGAGTATTAAGCACACAAACATCTTAGAAGTATGCCTGAAAATTAAGCCGTAAAATCGTCAGCCAAATTTCATAATCGTGACTGCTCTGTCATTTTAATGAATTTACAATCCCAAAAATCAGGTCCTAAAAATAGATCTTTTTCATTCATATCTTTTGATGTTTGTATGAAATGTGACCTCCACACTTTCTTGAGATTCAATCAAAATCTCTTTATGATTCTCAGTATTTCACGTCTCGGATGCAGCACACTGATGTGGCCAGTCTTTTATACATTTACATGTCCATTTACCAGAGAATCCTGAATGGAACATTTGACACACTCCTGGAAGACTTCATTAAAAGACTCATTACTAGTCCGTGACAAAATGCTGACACACAGATAGAAACCTGAAAAGCACAAGAAAGGATGACCATGAAAAACGATTGAAGTCGAGCCAACTGAGATTCCAACACAAGAGTGAACGATTCTATAACTGTGACAGTGTTAGTATATGGAAACAATTCTATTTTTATTCATATGACACTTTTCATAATAGCTATTGTTCCAGAGCAGCTTTACACAGAATACTGCCTTAATACTCCCAGTGAGGAAGAACTCTGGCTCCACATTAGTCCAATTGAAACAACTGGATGATGGTCTTGAGATCTCATCATCCTCCTCTCTGTTAGATGAACACAGCTCTGTCTATAACACTATTGAACAGATTTCAGTGAGGAATTACCCCTTTATCTAAACAAATCAGCTGTGATTCACAAGAGACCCAAACAAACGCTGACACTTTCTGATCTACAGACGTCTGATGCCTGAGGCTCTGACATCACTCACCCTGCAGGTGTGTCTGTTTTTCATTATGTTCCTGCTGTGAAGATCTGCAGATGATGCTGTGAGCTCCAGGCCTGAACCAGTACAGATCCACAGGTCCAGGCCAGCTGAGCACGGATCATTGATCTGCAGTGGCAGGAGACGTGTAACAATGAAGACAGCAGCAGTGTCTTGAGCGTCTGGTGTTATCTTCTCTAGAGACCATGCTTGACATGATTAAATAGCTTTGCATTATTATGTGTTTATTTCCAAACATGTCAATTGGAATTACTGATGATTGTCATTGAGAGGAAAGAGAACTAAACATCAATTATAATAAAAATCGCTGCACAATAATTACAGATTACTGCGTAATATTCCAGATCACTGCAGAATAATTAAAGATTACTGCATAATTTTCCAAATTACTGCAGAATAATTAGAGATTACTGCATAATATTCCACATAAAAGCAAAATATTTACAGATTATTGCGTAATATTCCAGACCACTGCACAATAATTACATATTACTGCAGAAATTTCCATATTACTGCAGAATAATTACAGATTACTGCGTAATATTCCAGATAACTGCAGAATAATTACAGATTACTGTGTAATATTCTAGATCACTGCAGAATAATTACAGATTACTGTGTAATATTCTAGATCACTGCAGAATAATTAAGGATTACTGCGTATTATTCCAGATCACTGCAGAATAATTACAGATTACTGTGTAATATTCTAGATCACTGCAGAATAATTAACGATTACTGTGTAATATTCCAGATAACTGCAGAATAATTACAGATTACTGTGTAATATTCTAGATCACTGCAGAATAATTACAGATTACTGTGTAATATTCTAGATCACTGCAGAATAATTAACGATTACTGCGTAATATTCCAGATAACTGCAGAATAATTACAGATTACTGTGTAATATTCTAGATCACTGCAGAATAATTACAGATTACTGTGTAATATTCTAGATCACTGCAGAATAATTAACGATTACTGTGTAATATTCTAGATCACTGCAGAATAATTAACGATTACTGTGTAATATTCTAGATCACTGCAGAATAATTACAGATTACTGTGTAATATTCTAGATCACTGCAGAATAATTACAGATTACTGTGTAATATTCTAGATCACTGCAGAATAATTACAGATTACTGTGTAATATTCTAGATCACTGCAGAATAATTAAGGATTACTGCGTATTATTCCAGATCACTGCAGAATAATTACAGATTACTGCGTAATATTCCAGATCACTGCAGAATAATTACAGATTACTGTGTAATATTCCAGATAACTGCAGAATAATTAACGATTACTGTGTATTATTCCAGATCACTGCAGAATAATTACAGATTACTGCGTAATATTCCAGATAACTGCAGAATAATTACAGATTACTGCGTATTATTCCAGATAACTGCAGAATAATTACAGATTACTGCGTAATATTCCAGATAACTGCAGAATAATTACAGATTACTGCGTAATATTCCAGATAACTGCAGAATAATTACAGATTACTGCGTAATATTCCAGATCACTGCAGAATAATTACAGATTACTGCGTAATATTCCAGATCACTGCAGAATAATTACAGATTACTGCGTAATATTCCAGATAACTGCAGAATAATTACAGATTACTGCGTAATATTCCAGATAACTGCAGAATAATTACAGATTACTGCGTAATATTCCAGATAACTGCAGAATAATTACAGATTACTGCGTAATATTCCAGATCACTGCAGAATAATTAACGATTACTGCGTAAAATTCAAGATCACTGCAGAATAATTAACGATTACTGCGTATTATTCCAGATCACTGCAGAATAATTAACGATTACTGTGTAATATTCCAGATCACTGCACAATAATTATAGATTACTGCGTAATATTCCAGATAACTGAAGAATAATTACAGATTACTGCGTAATATTCCAGATAACTGCAGAATAATTACAGATTACTGTGTAATATTCCAGATAACTGCAGAATAATTACAGATTACTGTGTAATATTCCAGATCACTGCAAAATAATTACAGATTACTGCGTAATATTCCAGATCACTGCAGAATAATTACAGATTACTGCGTAATATTCCAGATCACTGCAGAATAATTACAGATTACTGCGTATTATTCCAGATAACTGCAGAATAATTACAGATTACTGCGTAATATTCCAGATAACTGCAGAATAATTACAGATTACTGCGTAATATTCCAGATAACTGCAGAATAATTACAGATTACTGCGTAATATTCCAGATCACTGCAGAATAATTACAGATTACTGCGTAATATTCCAGATAACTGCATAATAATTACAGATTACTGCGTAATATTCCAGATAACTGCAGAATAATTACAGATTACTGCGTAATATTCCAGATAACTGCAGAAAAATTACAGATTACTGCGTAATATTCCAGATCACTGCAGAATAATTAACGATTACTGCGTAAAATTCAAGATCACTGCAGAATGATTAACGATTACTGCGTATTATTCCAGATCACTGCAGAATAATTAACGATTACTGTGTAATATTCCAGATCACTGCACAATAATTATAGATTACTGCGTAATATTCCAGATAACTGAAGAATAATTACAGATTACTGCGTAATATTCCAGATAACTGCAGAATAATTACAGATTACTGTGTAATATTCCAGATAACTGCAGAATAATTACAGATTACTGTGTAATATTCCAGATCACTGCAAAATAATTACAGATTACTGCGTAATATTCCAGATCACTGCAGAATAATTACAGATTACTGCGTAATATTCCAGATCACTGCAGAATAATTACAGATTACTGTGTAATATTCCAGATAACTGCAGAATAATTACAGATTACTGTGTAATATTCCAGATAACTGCAGAATAATTACAGATTACTGCGTAATATTCCAGATCACTGCAGAATAATTAACGATTACTGCGTAATATTCCAGATCACTGCAGAATAATTACAGATTACTGCGTAATATTCCAGATCACTGCAGAATAATTAAGGATTACCGTGTAATATTCCAGATCACTGCAGAATAATTAACGATTACTGCGTAAAATTCCAGATAACTGCAGAATAATTACAGATTACTGCGTATTATTCCAGATCACTGCAGAATAATTAAGGATTACTGTGTAATATTCCAGATCACTGCACAATAATTATAGATTACTGCGTAATATTCCAGATAACTGAAGAATAATTACAGATTACTGCGTAATATTCCAGATAACTGCAGAATAATTACAGATTACTGTGTAATATTCCAGATAACTGCAGAATAATTACAGATTACTGTGTAATATTCCAGATCACTGCAAAATAATTACAGATTACTGCGTAATATTCCAGATCACTGCAGAATAATTACAGATTACTGCGTAATATTCCAGATCACTGCAGAATAATTACAGATTACTGTGTAATATTCTAGATCACTGCAGAATAATTAACGATTACTGTGTAATATTCCAGATAACTGCAGAATAATTAACGATTACTGCGTAAAATTCAAGATCACTGCAGAATAATTAACGATTACTGCGTATTATTCCAGATCACTGCAGAATAATTAACGATTACTGTGTAATATTCCAGATCACTGCACAATAATTATAGATTACTGCGTAATATTCCAGATAACTGAAGAATAATTACAGATTACTGCGTAATATTCCAGATAACTGCAGAATAATTACAGATTACTGTGTAATATTCCAGATAACTGCAGAATAATTACAGATTACTGTGTAATATTCCAGATCACTGCAAAATAATTACAGATTACTGCGTAATATTCCAGATCACTGCAGAATAATTACAGATTACTGCGTAATATTCCAGATCACTGCAGAATAATTACAGATTACTGTGTAATATTCCAGATAACTGCAGAATAATTACAGATTACTGTGTAATATTCCAGATAACTGCAGAATAATTACAGATTACTGCGTAATATTCCAGATCACTGCAGAATAATTAACGATTACTGCGTAATATTCCAGATCACTGCAGAATAATTACAGATTACTGCGTAATATTCCAGATCACTGCAGAATAATTAAGGATTACCGTGTAATATTCCAGATCACTGCAGAATAATTAACGATTACTGCGTAAAATTCCAGATAACTGCAGAATAATTACAGATTACTGCGTATTATTCCAGATCACTGCAGAATAATTAAGGATTACTGTGTAATATTCCAGATCACTGCAGAATAATTAACGATTACTGCGTAAAATTCCAGATAACTGCAGAATAATTACAGATTACTGCGTATTATTCCAGATCACTGCAGAATAATTACAGATTACTGCGTAATATTCCAGATAACTGCAGAATAATTACAGATTACTGCGTAATATTCCAGATCACTGCAGAATAATTACAGATTACTGTGTAATATTCCAGATAACTGCAGAATAATTACAGATTACTGCGTAATATTCCAGATAACTGCAGAATAATTACAGATTACTGCGTAATATTCCAGATCACTGCAGAATAATTACAGATTACTGTGTAATATTCCAGATAACTGCAGAATAATTACAGATTACTGTGTAATATTCCAGATAACTGCAGAATAATTACAGATTACTGTGTAATATTCCAGATAACTGCAGAATAATTACAGATTACTGCGTATTATTCCAGATCACTGCAGAATAATTACAGATTACTGCTTAATATTCCAGATAACTGCAGAATAATTACAGATTACTGTGTAATATTCTAGATCACTGCAGAATAATTAAGGATAACTGCGTATTATTCCAGATCACTGCAGAATAATTACAGATTACTGCGTAATATTCCAGATCACTGAAGAATAATTAAAAATTACTGTATAATATTCCAGATCACTGCAGAATAATTAACGATTACTGTGTATTATTCCAGATCACTGCAGAATAATTACAGATTACTGCGTATTATTCCAGATAACTGCAGAATAATTACAGATTACTGCGTATTATTCCAGATAACTGCAGAATAATTACAGATTACTGCGTATTATTCCAGATAACTGCAGAATAATTACAGATTACTGCGTAATATTCCAGATAACTGCAGAATAATTACAGATTACTGCGTAATATTCCAGATCACTGCAGAATAATTACAGATTACTGCGTAATATTCCAGATAACTGCAGAATAATTACAGATTACTGCGTAATATTCCAGATAACTGCAGAATAATTACAGATTACTGCGTATTATTCCAGATAACTGCAGAATAATTACAGATTACTGCGTAATATTCCAGATAACTGCAGAATAATTACAGATTACTGCGTAATATTCCAGATCACTGCAGAATAATTACAGATTACTGCGTAATATTCCAGATCACTGCAGAATAATTACAGATTACTGCGTAATATTCCAGATAACTGCAGAATAATTACAGATTACTGCGTAATATTCCAGATAACTGCAGAATAATTACAGATTACTGCGTAATATTCCAGATCACTGCAGAATAATTAAGGATTACCGTGTAATATTCCAGATCACTGCAGAATAATTACAGATTACTGTGTAATATTCCAGATAACTGCAGAATAATTACAGATTACTGTGTAATATTCCAGATAACTGCAGAATAATTACAGATTACTGCGTAATATTCCAGATCACTGCAGAATAATTACAGATTACTGCGTAATATTCCAGATCACTGCAGAATAATTAATGATTACTGCGTATTATTCCAGATCACTGCAGAATAATTACAGATTACTGCGTAATATTCCAGATCACTGCAGAATAATTAACGATTACTGCGTAATATTCCAGATCACTGCAGATTACAGATTACTGCGTAATATTCCAGATCACTGCAGAATAATTAAGGATTACCGTGTAATATTCCAGATCACTACAGAATAATTAACGATTACTGCGTAAAATTCAAGATCACTGCAGAATAATTAACGATTACTGCGTATTATTCCAGATCACTGCAGAATAATTAACGATTACTGTGTAATATTCCAGATCACTGCAGAATAATTACAGATTACTGCGTAATATTCCAGATAACTGCAGAATAATTACAGATTACTGCGTAATATTCCAGATCACTGCAGAATAATTAAGATTACTGCGTAATATTCCAGATAACTGCAGAATAATTACAGATTACTGCGTAATATTCCAGATCACTGCAGAATAATTAACGATTACTGCGTAATATTCCAGATCA
The DNA here is from genome assembly GCF_019703515.2 of Myxocyprinus asiaticus. Lineage (NCBI taxonomy): Eukaryota > Metazoa > Chordata > Actinopteri > Cypriniformes > Catostomidae > Myxocyprinus > Myxocyprinus asiaticus. The sequence goes on along the minus strand of NC_059365.1, from coordinate 365,403 downwards.
CTGCAGAATAATTAATGATTACTGCGTAATATTCTAGATCACTGCAGAATAATTACAGATTACTGCGTAATATTCCAGATCACTGCAGAATAATTAATGATTACTGCGTATTATTCCAGATCACTGCAGAATAATTACAGATTACTGCGTAATATTCCAGATAACTGCAGAATAATTACAGATTTCTGCATAATATTCCAGATCACTGCAGAATAATTAATGATTACTGCGTATTATTCCAGATCACTGCAGAATAATTACAGATTACTGTGTAATATTCCAGAGAACTGCAGAATAATTACAGATTACTGCGTAATATTCCAGATAACTGCAGAATAATTACAGATTACTGCGTAATATTCCAGATCACTGCAGAATAATTACAGATTACTGTGTAATATTCCAGATAACTGCAGAATAATTACAGATTACTGTGTAATATTCCAGATAACTGCAGAATAATTACAGATTACTGTGTAATATTCCAGATAACTGCAGAATAATTACAGATTACTGCGTAATATTCCAGATCACTGCAGAATAATTAACGATTACTGCGTAATATTCCAGATCACTGCAGAATAATTACAGATTACTGCGTAATATTCCAGATCACTGCAGAATAATTAAGGATTACCGTGTAATATTCCAGATCACTGCAGAATAATTAACGATTACTGCGTAAAATTCCAGATAACTGCAGAATAATTACAGATTACTGCGTAATATTCCAGATCACTGCAGAATAATTAATTATTACTGCGTATTATTCCAGATCACTGCAGAATAATTACAGATTACTGCGTAATATTCCAGATCACTGCAGAATAATTAACGATTACTGCGTAATATTCCAGATCACTGCAGATTACAGATTACTGCGTAATATTCCAGATCACTGCAGAATAATTAAGGATTACCGTGTAATATTCCAGATCACTACAGAATAATTAACGATTACTGCGTAAAATTCAAGATCACTGCAGAATAATTAACGATTACTGCGTATTATTCCAGATCACTGCAGAATAATTAACGATTACTGTGTAATATTCCAGATAACTGCAGAATAATTACAGATTACTGCGTAATATTCCAGATCACTGCAGAATAATTAAGATTACTGCGTAATATTCCAGATAACTGCAGAATAATTACAGATTACTGCGTAATATTCCAGATCACTGCAGAATAATTAACGATTACTGCGTAATATTCCAGATCACTGCAGAATAATTAATGATTACTGCGTAATATTCTAGATCACTGCAGAATAATTACAGATTACTGCGTAATATTCCAGATCACTGCAGAATAATTAATGATTACTGCGTATTATTCCAGATCACTGCAGAATAATTACAGATTATTGCGTAATATTCCAGATAACTGCAGAATAATTACAGATTACTGCATAATATTCCAGATCACTGCAGAATAATTACAGATTACTGTGTAATATTCCAGATAACTGCAGAATAATTACAGATTACTGCGTAATATTCCAGATAACTGCAGAATAATTACAGATTACTGCGTAATATTCCAGATCACTGCAGAATAATTACAGATTACTGTGTAATATTCCAGATAACTGCAGAATAATTACAGATTACTGTGTAATATTCCAGATAACTGCAGAATAATTACAGATTACTGTGTAATATTCCAGATAACTGCAGAATAATTACAGATTACTGCGTAATATTCCAGATCACTGCAGAATAATTAACGATTACTGCGTAATATTCCAGATCACTGCAGATTACAGATTACTGCGTAATATTCCAGATCACTGCAGAATAATTAAGGATTACCGTGTAATATTCCAGATCACTACAGAATAATTTACGATTACTGCGTAAAATTCAAGATCACTGCAGAATAATTAACGATTACTGCGTATTATTCCAGATCACTGCAGAATAATTAACGATTACTGTGTAATATTCCAGATCACTGCAGAATAATTACAGATTACTGCGTAATATTCCAGATAACTGCAGAATAATTACAGATTACTGCGTAATATTCCAGATCACTGCAGAATAATTAAGATTACTGCGTAATATTCCAGATAACTGCAGAATAATTACAGATTACTGCGTAATATTCCAGATCACTGCAGAATAATTAACGATTACTGCGTAATATTCCAGATCACTGCAGAATAATTAATGATTACTGCGTAATATTCCAGATCACTGCAGAATAATTACAGATTACTGTGTAATATTCCAGATCACTGCAGAATAATTAACAGATTACTGCGTAATATTCCAGATCACTGCAGATTACAGATTACTGCGTAATATTCCAGATCACTGCAGAATAATTAACGATTACTGCGTAAAATTCAAGATCACTGCAGAATAATTAACGATTACTGCGTATTATTCCAGATCACTGCAGAATAATTAACGATTACTGTGTAATATTCCAGATAACTGCAGAATAATTACAGATTACTGCGTAATATTCCAGATAACTGCAGAATAATTACAGATTACTGCGTAATATTCCAGATCACTGCAGAATAATTAAGATTACTGCGTAATATTCCAGATAACTGCAGAATAATTAAGATTACTGCATAATATTCTAGATCACTGCAGAATAATTAAGGATTACTGCGTAATATTCCAGATCACTGCAGAATAATTACAGATTACTGCGTATTATTCCAATTCACTGCAGAATAATTAACGATTACTGTGTAAAATTCAAGATTACTGCAGAATAATTACAGATTACTGTGTAATATTCCAGATCACTGCAGAATAATTAATGATTACTGTGTATTATTCCAGATAACTGCAGAATAATTAACGATTACTGTGTAATATTCCAGATCACTGCAGAATAATTACAGATTACTGCGTATTATTCCAGATCACTGCAGAATAATTAATGATTACTGTGTATTAATCCAGATCACTGCAGAATAATTAACGATTACTGTGTAAAATTCAAGATTACTGCAGAATAATTACAGATTACTGCGTAATATTCCAGATAACTGCAGAATAATTACAGATTACTGCGTAATATTCCAGATCACTGCAGAATAATTAAGATTACTGCGTAATATTCCAGATAACTGCAGAATAATTAAGATTACTGCATAATATTCTAGATCACTGCAGAATAATTAAGGATTACTGCGTAATATTCCAGATCACTGCAGAATAATTACAGATTACTGCGTATTAATCCAGATCACTGCAGAATAATTAACAATTACTGTGTAAAATTCAAGATTACTGCAGAATAATTACAGATTACTGTGTAATATTCCAGATCACTGCAGAATAATTAATGATTACTGTGTATTATTCCAGATAACTGCAGAATAATTAACGATTACTGTGTAATATTCCAGATCACTGCAGAATAATTACAGATTACTGCGTATTATTCCAGATCACTGCAGAATAATTAATGATTACTGTGTATTAATCCAGATCACTGCAGAATAATTAACGATTACTGTGTAAAATTCAAGATTACTGCAGAATAATTACAGATTATTGCGTATTATTCCAGATCACTGCAGAATAATTAACGATTACTGTGTAATATTCTAGATCACTGCAGAATAATTAATGATTACTGTGTAATATTCTAGATCACTGCACAATAATTAACGATTACTGTGTATTATTCCAGATCACTGCACAATAATTATAGATTACTGCGTAATATTCCAGATAACTGCAGAATAATTACAGATTACTGTGTATTATTCCAGATAACTGCAGAATAATTACAGATTACTGTGTAATATTCCAGATCACTGCAGAATAATTAACGATTACTGCGTAATATTCCAGATAACTGCAGAATAATTAAAGATTACTGCGTATTATTCCAGATAACTGCAGAATAATTACAGATTACTGCGTAATATTCCAGATAACTGCAGAATAATTAAAGATTACTGCATAAAATTCAAGATCACTGCAGATTAATTACAGATTACTGTGTAATATTCCAGATAACTGCAGAATAATTACAGATTACTGCGTAATATTCCAGATAACTGCAGAATAATTAAAGATTACTGCATAAAATTCAAGATCACTGCAGATTAATTACAGATTACTGTGTAATATTCCAGATCCTTGCAGTATATTTCAGATTACTTCATAATATTCCAGATCACTGCAGAATATTACTGATTAATGCATTATATTGCATATCCTTCTAGAAGCAGACAGACTACAGGACAATGAGTTGTTTTTTAATTCATGTTCACAGACTCATGTTTGTTTGAGGTGTGTGTGCAACAGATCGCTCTGTTCCTCATAGAGATGAATCTGTCATCTGCAGTTTCTGCTCCCTCAAGTTCTTCAAACCCTGTATATGCTACAGTCATGATATAGCAATGTGTTTGTTCATCAGTCAGAGAGAGTTATTTCATATAGCTGCTTCGAAAGAATATGTTGACGAGCAATGAATGAATGCATCTCTTCCATGTTAATCTAAGGTTTTGTCCTAATCTGCTGTGAACGTGACAGGAAAATTTTCAGTCAATTAGTTTCTATTTTTGCGGTGTCGCACTAGCTAACTCTACCCACGGTGAAATCTCATTGGCCGTTATTCTGTGATTCATCACTGTTAACATATCACAGACATAAAAGGTATTAGCTATTAAAATCAGCACCTTATAACACATGATGTGTCATTTCATTTTATCTCTGTCCATCATGGTACATTTAAAAGCAGCTTACGTATGCATGTGTGTGTGTGCGTGTGTGTGTGTGTTTGTGTGTTTGTGTGTGAGTGTGTGTGTGTGTGTTTGTGTGTGTTTGTGTGTGTGTGTTTGTGTGTGTTTGTGTGTGTGTATGTTAGTGTGTGTGTGTGTGTGTGTGTGTGTGTGTGTGTGTTAGTGTGTGTTTGTGTGTGTTTTTCTGTATGTTTCCTTTTCTGATATCGAATGCTGTTATTGGCCATTTTTGCAGGAAAGCCGATGGAACTTCCTGTTCAGGTTCTCGATGTTCCTGCACTGCTTCAGTTTTGTGGTCTGCCATTTTGCCCGTGAGTCAGAGAGTCCTGCTGATGGAGTGGTGAGACGAGGTGCGAGTGGAGCAAGGTCAGTCCTGTGACACTGAGCACAAGATAAACTCGCCATCTGCGTCCAGTTTGAGCAAGTTCAGAACCTTGAAAAAAGTATTGAAGACCTTACAAAGAAAGTCTCTCTTTTTTCTCACTGTCTCTCTGTTTCTGGGCTTTGAAGTGCTCCGCTTTGCTCTGGTTGTTTGTAGTTTGCTGTGTTCAGGTGTTTACAGACTGACAGAATGAGGTTGCTGTCTGAACTTCTTCACATCCTGAACAGAAGTCAAATCAAACACTCACTCCTGTGAGGAAAGACTTTAAACTGCAACCACAGACCTGAAAAATACAAAGACTTTTAACCCAGGACACGAGCTGCGGCCCCAGTAGAGTTTGTTTGAAGAGGATATATGATCATACTGACAGCAGAATTCATGTCAGTTTAGCGTGATATTTTTGGCTCTTTTGTTATTCATTCATAGTAATGTTTTGTGGTGACCTTATACTTATTGTTGATACTAATATCTATATTGCAGAGTGGTACAATATCTGTTTATTGTCTGATGGCCAATATTATGCTGAAATATGCATAATACAACTTAATTAAGACAAATTAAATTACATTTTTGCACAATATTTACTCAAAATTCACTAAAAACATTGAAAACAGAAAATTATTATTCATCGTCATTGCTGTCAGTAGATTTAGAACATCAGGAGGAACACATGAGTTAATTAGTTCAGCCAGTACAACATCATGAGGGTATGAAGAATATTTTCAGATTTACTTGAAAAAGATGAATGTAGAAGCTTTTTTAAATGAGAACAGTTTATGCTTGCTGGACTTACTATGACGTTAAGTGATAAATGAAAACTATTTATGGCATTATTTTTGAAGACATCCTCACTATGCAACATTTTTCACAAGTGCCTAAAACTTTTGACAAGTTCTGCCTTTTTAGTACACAAGTTAAGTATTCAAGTGGCATTAGCTCCATCAAAATCCTGTGCCAGCCCGACATGGTTGGAGTCTTATCACTGATCCATCCCAATAAAATTTTCTTTCTAGCAGCAAAAGTGAGTATATTATAGTCTTTTTTCCCTTGATGAAATTATAGCACTGTCCGGAAGCCCCAGAATCAGAAAAAAGGATTCAGATCAAGCTTCTTCTCTTAAATAATACTAATTTCCAAAACTATCTTAGCCTAATATATTTGCAGCTAATGACATGACAAAAGACAGGAAGGGTACCAATCTAAAAATATTAAGGATACCAATACAATATATTGTAAATATACAGTTGTACTCAAAAGTTTGCATACCCTGGCAGAAATTGTGAAATTTTGGCATTAATTTTGAAAATATGACTGATAGGTCTTTTATTTAAGAATAGTGATCATATGAAGCCATTTATTATCACATAGTTGTTTGGCTCCTTTTAAAATCATAAAGATAACAGAAATCACCCAAATGGCCCTGATCTAAAGTTTACATACCCTTGAATGTTTGGCCTTGTTACAGACACACAAGGTGACACACACAGGTTTAAATGGCAATTAAAGGTTAATTTCCCACACCTGTGGCTTTTTAAATTGCAATTAGTGTCTGTGTATAAATAGTCAATGAGTTCGTTAGCTCTCACGTGGATGCACTGAGCAGGCTAGATACTGAGCCATGGGGAGCAGAAAAGAACTGTCAAAAGACCTGCGTAACAAGGTAATGGAACTTTATAAAGATGGAAAAGGATATAAAAAGATATCCAAAGCCTTGAAAATGCCAGTCAGTACTGTTCAATCACTTATTAAGAAGTGGAAAATTCGGGGATCTCTTGATACCAAGCCAAGGTCAGGTAGACCAAGAAAGATTTCAGCCACAACTGCCAGAAGAATTGTTCAGGATGCAAAGAAAAACCCACAAGTAACCTCAGGAGAAATACAGGCTGCTCTGGAAAAAGACGGTGTGGTTGTTTCAAGGAGCACAATACGATGATACTTAATACAATACTGATACAAAAATGAGCTGCATGGTCGAGTTGCCAGAAAGAAGCCTTTACTGCACCAATGCCACAAAAAAGCCTGGTAACAATATACGCCTCACAGCTTCTGGCACACTGTAATTTGGAGTGACAAGACCAAAATAGAGCTTTATGGTCACAACCATAAGTGCTATGTTTGGAGAGGGGTCAACAAGGCCTATAGTGAAAAGAATACCATCCCCACTGTGAAGCATGGTGGTGGCTCACTGATGTTTTTGGGGGGGTGTGAGCTCTAAAGGCACGGGGAATCTTGTGAAAATTGATGGCAAGATGAACCCAGCATGTTATCAGAAAATACTGGCAGACAGTTTGCATTCTTCTGCATGAAAGCTGCGCTCTTAGATTTCCAGCATGACAATGACCCTAAGCACAAGGCCAAGTTGACCCTCCAGTGGTTACAGCAGAAAAAGGTGAAGGTTCTGGAGTGGCCATCACAGTCTCCTGACCTTAATATCATCGAGCCACTCTGGGGAGATCTCAAACGTGCGGTTCATGCAAGACGACCAAAGACTTTGCATGACCTGGAGGCATTTTGCCAAGACGAATGGGCAGCTATACCACCTGCAAGAATTTGGGGCCTCATAGATAACTATTACAAAAGAATGCACGCTGTCATTGATGCTAAAGGGGGCAATACACAGTATTAAGAACTAAGGGTATGCAGACTTTTGAACAGGGGTCATTTCATTTTTTTCTTTGTTGCCATGTTTTGTTTTATGATTGTGCCATTCTGTTATAACCTACAGTTGAATATGAAATATATAAAAATGTGTTTTGCCTGCTCACTCATGTTTTCTTTAAAAATGGTACATATATTACCAATTCTCCAAGGGTATGCAAACTTTTTTTTTTCTATTAACATTTTTTATTGATTCCTATATTAACACATACAAGCAAGAACATATACAAACAGAATCAATACTTAACCCCCTCTATTACTACCCGCCCCCCGCCCCCCAATCCCCAACCCTACCCAAAACAACATCCCAGTGGTCCCACATAATTATAGACACACAAAAACAAATATTAAAAAATAAAATAATTAATAAAATATAATAATTCACACACATAACCTCTACATCTCTCTCTCCACTGTCCCTCCCTGAGAGCCCTCCAAAAATGCCAAATATTTGCCCCACTTTCCCATAAACAAGTCCAAATTACCCAATCCTCTAGATACCCCTTCTTCAAACGCTGCCACCCTCCCCATCTCTGTACACCACTCTAGAAATGATGGCACTCCGTCGGACTTCCAACCCCTTAAAATGACTTGTCTGCCAATCATAACACTTGTTAAAACCCAGTTTTTTATAAATTTGTCCCCCAAATTTATGACAGCTCCGTCGCCCAAAATACAAAGTCTGGGGCAAAGCAAAACTTGAGTGCCCAAAATGTCATACAAATAGCTCTGCACCTTCATCCAAAAATCTTGAATCTTAACACACCCCAAAAAGGCATGAGTTGTGTCTCCAACTTCTGACTGACAACGCCAGCAGTTGGGTGTGTCTTTAAGACCAAGCCTATATAATCTAGAGGGGGTCCAGTAAAATCTATGTAGAATCTTAAATTGCATAAGGCGAACCCTTGCATCTCTAGATGCAGACTTGACATTTTTTAGAATCCTAGTCCACACTTCTTCCTCCAATACCAAATTCAAATATTTTTCCCATAATCTCCTGATAGAAGCTAAAACTCCATCCCCCAGACTCCGAACCAGCAGGGAGTAATACACTGATGCCTCATGACCTTTTCCAAAAGCAGTAATCACCTCTCCCAAAGCATCTGCCGCTTTAGGGGGGTGTGTGCTACTCCCAAAACTAGTACAGAGCATGTGGTGCAGCTGTAAATACCTATAAAACTGTGATCTGGGAATCCCAAAATGATGACCCAGATTCTCAAAAGATCTCAACACTCCACTCTCTTACAGGTCACCGAGTGTTGTAACCCCCCTCACGATCCACTCTGACCAGCAGAAAGGGGACTTATTGATACATAATTTTGGGTTCAGCCATATGCTTGAGGTAACGTTTAAATAAATGTCTGAATTAAACACTCTGGCCACTCTTGTCCAAATCATGTGCAAATGTGAAATAATGGGGTGTGACTTAACTTCCCCGGTTAGTTTAATAGAAATACTTTGCAATGGTGAAATAGGGGCAAGAACTTCCTGTTCAATAGTAAACCAGGGAGGGGCTCTCTCAGGTGGAAGCGACCAATGAGCCAAATGCCTGAGACCGAACGCATAATAATAAAATAAAATCTTGGGTAAGCCTAGCCCACCTTTGTCAATCGGCCTGTGTAATTTGTTGGAATGTAGTCTGGGACTTTTACCATTCCAAATGAAGGACTTCGCAATTCTATCAAATTGCTTGAAATAAGAGAGGGGGACATCTACAGGGAGAGACTGTAGCAAGTAGTTGAATTTTGGAATACAGTTCATTTTAATAACATTAATCTTCCCAATCATCGATAAATGTAATGAAGCCCATCTGTCCACATTGCTCAAAAATGTTTTAATATAGGGTCAAAATGAACTCTAACTAAATCAGACAAATTTGCTGGGAATAAAATACCCAAATACTTAATGCCCTGTTTGGGCCACTGAAAGGCGTCTGGCTGGAAAGCTGTTACTGGACAGTACGCTGTCAGAGCCAAAGCTTTGGATTTAGACCAATTAACTCTGTATCCTGAGAACTTGGAAAAGGAATTAATAATTATGTGGAGGCAAGGCATAGATCTAGTGGGGTCGGAGACGAATAATAAAATATCATCTGTGTAAAGCAGAAGCTTATGCGCCACACCTCCCGCTGTCACCCCTGGAAAATCATCCTCTTTTCTTATCGCAGCTGCTAATGGTTCCAGGGCAAGACAAAACAATAATGCGGAAAGAGGGCAACCCTGCCGAGTGCCACTATACAGAGTAAAATAATCTGAAATTAGTCCATTTGTTTGTATCACTGCAACAGGGTGCCTATAAAGTAACTTAATCCAACCAATGAATGTACTCCTGAACCCATACATTTCTAAAATCTTTAAAAGATAATCCCATTCTACCATATCAAACGCCTTTTCGGCGTCAAGTGAGATGGCAGCGACTGGAGTCTGATAATTCGCCACTGACCACATGATATTGATGAAATGCCTGATGTTATCAGAAGAGCTGCGGCCCCTAATAAACCCCACCTCATCTATATGTATAAGAGATGTCATAACCTTACTTAAACGATTAGCCAAAATGTTGGACAACTAGCTAGCTCTAGGATCTAGCTGGATCAGGGAAATTGGATGGTAACTTTTACACACACACGGATCTGTGTCCTTTTTAAGAATCAGACTGATCTGGGCTTGTGTCATGGTTGGAGGAAGCTTTCCATTCTTGAATGATTCAGTATAAACTTCTAACAAAAGTGGTGCCAGTTCTGTAGCATAAGATCTAAAAAATTCAGCAGCAAAACCATCTGGCCCCGGAGCTTTGCCTGTAGGTAATGCCTTAATTACCTTGTCAAGTTCCTCCAAGGTTATCTCAGAATCAAGAGAATTTCTTTGCTCAGTCGTCAGTTTAGGAAGTTTTAATGGTTCCACAAAGTTTCTAATATCTTCATCAGTAGACGAAGATGTGGAACTATAAAGATCAATATAGAATTCTTTAAAGGCATTATTAATATCAATGGCCGAGGTAAACACTTCACCACCAGCAGATTTCACTGAGGGAATAGTAGAAAAAGACTCTCTCTGTTTTATATATCTAGCCAAAAACATCCCTGCTTTGTCCCCTGACTCAAAGTATGACTTTCTTGCCCTGAATAACCAAAACTTCACCTTCCATGACAAAATAGTATTATATCTGTATTCCAATCGGGTCAATTCTCTGAGGCCATCAGACGACATTCTGTGCTTCAGCTCTGCCTCTGCACTTTTAATATTCCCTTCCAACTCCACGAGTTCTCGTACTTTGGATTTTTTGGTGAATGAGGCATACTGTATGATCCGACCCCTAAGAACCGCCTTAAGTGCCTCCCAAGCCACGCCCACAGAGGATACTGAGGACTAGTTGGTCTCCATATAAACACTGATTTCAGTCTTTAACATTTGTTGGAAATCAGGATTTTGCAAAAGTGATACATTAAAGCGCCAACTACTGTATATGATTTATTTTTCTCCATATGTGACAACACCTCCAAACTCACCAGGGTGTGATCTGACACCAAGATGTTTCCAATTGAGCAATCCACAACAGATGAAATGAGGGACTTAGATATAAAAAATAAATCTATTCTAGAATAAATCTTATGGACTGATGAAAAAAATGTATAGTCCCTACCAGATGGGTTCAAAAGTCTCCAAATATGTGTAAGACCAAGATTTTTACACATCCTGTGAAGTGTCACCGTTGCTCTAGGGGGTTTACAGACTTTTGCTTCACTATGATCAAGGACTGAGTCCATCAAAAGATTAAAGTCTCCTCCCAATATTATATCATGAGGGGTGCCAGCGGCTTGCAACATCCCTTCAAGATCTATAAAAAAGCCCTGATCATCAGCATTAGGTGTCTAAATATTAGCCAAAATCAGACTTTGCACCTGAATTTCTGCTAAAACAATAATGACTCTTCCTAATTTATCATTAAACTGTTTGAGAAATTTGAATTGTAAATGTTTACTTATCAATGTAATGACTCCCCTGCTCTTACTTGAGCCAACTCCCCCCAATCAAAACAAACAGAAAAAAAGAAAAACATGCGCATTAACCCCACGCACGACAGTGCCAACCGGCGTCAATCCCTTAAAACTCAAAGAGTCCATGTACGCCTACGAGAGCCCCCGTGACAACTTTGCCATCGGATTGCTCAAGTCCGGTGCTTCTATACAAATTTTGTGAGGCATAATTACATAACTGAAAATACTTTGTAAAACAGACCTCAGCCAACAGGCAGAATAATAGAAAAAACATGTAGACTCATTCACAGAACTGTCTCAAACTGTGTTCCTCCACAAAATAAACTCCAGCTGATATAAAGCTGTTCAGTTTCTTCAGACAGAGAAACAATTGTTCAGTGAGCCGGCTGTTATGAGTTCAGCGGATGACATAATCATTCCAATGTCCCGTAAAAATACTCAACAAAACAGACTCCAGCCAGCAGGAGGAATAAGCACAAAGAACGAACAGATTTATCCACAGCTGTTCCAAAGGAGTGATATTCAACAGAACAAGCTCCAGCCACTAGACGGAGCAAGCACGAAAAACAAAACCGGCATTCCGGTTCCTCGGATGATCAAGAGCCAAACTAACTCGGAGGCTGCAAAAAAAAAAAAAAAAGAAAAAAAAAAAGAAAAAAAGAAAAATACACCATAACTATTATTTACATTAATGTTTGAATATATTAACGCTATGAGTGTTTTTTTGTTTTTTTTTTTTTTTTTCAATTTGGAATGCCCAATTCCCAATGCGCTCTAAGTCCTCGTGGTGTCGTAGTGACTCGCCTCACTCCGGGTGGCAGAGGACGAATCTCAGTTGCCTCCGCGTCTGAGACCGTCATGTGGCTTGTTGAGCGCGTTACACACACAACTCACCACGTGCCCCACCTAGAGCGAGAACCACATTATAGCGACCACAAGGAGGTTACCCCATGTGACTCTACCCTCCCTAGCAACCGGGCCAATTTGGTTGCTTAGGAGACCTGGCTGGAGTCACTCAGCACGCCCTGGATTCGAACTCACGACTCCAGGTGTGATAGTCAGCATCAATACATTAGGAATAAGGCTTATTATTATTCACAAGATATGAAGTTGGAGACACAATGTATGTGCTGACGA